>NC_053026.1:628201018-628370717 GCF_003073215.2 Triticum urartu
AGTCTTTTTTAGGGGTAACACAAGCTTAGTCAAGATGGGTAAATGAGCAGGTGCTTTGGACCGTCATTCTGCTGTTTTGCATGGGCCATCTTCTTTCTTCCTTTTTTGGAGGGAGGGGAATGACGAAATACTTCTCTATTACTAGTATTTTGTCTAAAAAAGAAACTTCTTTACTAGTACTTCCTTCAGAGTTTTTACTTCTCATATTAGTTTCTTTCTTAGTCAGATTTTGTAATGTTTGATCAACTTTAGATAAAAAGTAACACCTATGATATCAAATAGATACAACATAAAAAATTATTACCAGATGGATCTAATTATATGTATTTATTTCGAATGGTGTTATTTTACCTATAAATGTGGACAAATTTAAAAGCTTAACTTAATACAAAGCTAGTATGTGAAATAAAACCCAAGCAAAAAAAGTGAAATAGAAAGAAATGGAGGGAGCATTGGTAACGCAAGCTTAGTCTTTTTAGGGGTAACACAAGCTTAGTCAAGCTGGGTAAATGAGCAGGTGCTTTGGACCGTCATTCTGCTATTTTGCATGGGCCATCTTCATTTCTCTTTGAAGGATGGGGAATGGTGAAAAACTCCATTATTAGTACATCGTCTAAAAAAACTTCTTTTTAGTACTTCCTTTTTTTTTGCTTCTCATATTTTGTTTTTTAATGTCGAACTTTGTAAAGTTTGATCAAATTTAGATAAAAAGTATCAACATCTATGATGTCAAATAAATACAATTAAAAAAATATATTACAATGATATTGACTTTTTTATGAATGGTGATATTTTTCCCCATAAATGTGGGTAAACTTTAAAAGGCTTAGGTAATACGTGAAATAGAAGGGAGCATTGCGTAGCACAAGCTTAGTCAGGTAGGCTAATTTGGTTGTTATGGAAGCGAGATACTAGTGATCATACACTCGCGGTTTCCTCTTTTAAGATTGTAGCATTTCATTAAAAAGTTTGTGCACTGTAAATTCCCTCAAAAACTGTACACTGTAAAAACGATTCTCACTCCGGAGTCGCTCCCCACAAGCGGCTCGGGCGGATATTAAAACCGCCGCCTCCTACTACAGGGCTGGCATCATTCACGTGGTAGTGGAGCAGAAGAATGTGGGGAGTCCATTTCAGCCCGTACCAAAAATAAACCGGTTTCCACCCTATATGGGACACTTTTCAATTTCCTTGAAATGCTTCATTATTATTGGTTAGGACAAGCGACTAAAAGCATCTCGAGCAGTTTGTGTATATTTGGTTGCCTACATCTCTTTATAGACAATGGTCTAAAAAGAAGAATGAATTAAGTCGAGGCGCGCTAGTTACGAGTGTGTTGCAGTAGTTGCAATTGAACATAAGGTGTGTCATATGCAGTTGCCCAAGAACTAATAATTATACAAGAAGAAACAAATAAAATTTGAAAAAGCCAATGTGACAAAGAAAAAACATTTGTCTTTACCCTATGCAATAATATCTATTTTCTAATTGATTAGAAAAAATATACCAAAAACAGCACACCATGCAATAAACAAACACACACAAACTTGATGTCCAGAATCCATGGCTACTGAATCGACAGAGATTTAACCAATTCTCTATCGATCTAGAAAAGGAAATAAAAAATAGTTTGGCAAAAGAATGGGAAATCTACCAGAAAACCAATACAGAGAAAATAAAAAACAAAAATGAAATAAAAATAAAAGGAAAGAAAATGGAAATAACAAAAAAAATAGGGGAGATGAACTGACACGAATGGACGCGCGCCCCTCTCCCGTGAGATAAATGTTTCTAAAGCACTTCCGCCTATTGACAAAAGTCGCAGTCCAAAAAAGACAAAACAAAGGGAAAAGGCCAACTAGACAAAGGAAAGCCCTAGAGCCGACAACTCAAGCCCATTCCAGTTTGGCTAGCCCACACGAGAAAGCCGGACACAGAAATGGAAAAATGATCACGAGCCTAAACAGGCCAATCTAAAACAAAGACAACCAGGTGCATGAATCTTGACACATGAAACGATCCAGCGGCCAGGTTGTTGACTCAGCTTTGTTAAAACTCAGTCGAGTGAGTTTTAGCAATCCGGATGCAGCATACACAACCCTTTATAAGAGCTCTAATGATCATACACAAATCTGGATGTAAATGGACATAACAGAGATACATCCGCCTTCTATACAAGTCTCAAGAATAGACTCTAGACTAACCATCAACAAAACTAAAATAAACAATCATTTCAGCAGTTCAGTATACTAAAAACTATCAAAGATCCAGACGATGTATACCAAAACGGAGTGGATATCTCGCGACTCGTCTAGCGACAGCCCGGGCCGCAACTTTCCGCCCATCTTCGTCGTCGTGCACCTGTCACCTGTTTTCTTCCCAAAAAATATTGTCCCTGCTCATCTCAAGGCGGTCTTTCAAGTTTCGTCCTTTGCTATGTGCACTTCGGCGTAGATTCTTGCTAGCTCCTCGGGGGGTGGGGGTGAGGTTTGGGTTTCTCGTCGGGCATACGCAACAGGGAGATTTGATGTCAGATTCTTAAGATAGATTCGGGGATTTAACGGTTCCAACTGCAGCTTCGGGCCGGTGATCCTTAGGGGCACATGCATAAATACTTCCCGGCTATAATCAACAAGGTCATGTCGGCTCCATCGGCGGCTACTTCTAGCGGCGACAATGGTTGGTCTGAGGTCCATCGGCGGCTACTTCTAGACCCTGCATCCGGCCGGCGCAAACCGCATTTGCAGTTCGCGGAAAAAATGATTTGCGGGCCGGCGCGGAGGGCCGCAGATACAGACACCGCATAACAGACCCGTAAAAAAGGATATTCGCGGAATATGCTCTTTTACGGGTCAGCTTTGCAGGGTCTGATCTGGCCCAGCTACTCCCTGTTGGGGAGCGTAGTATTTCAAAAAAAAAATCCTACGATCAGGCAAGATCTATCTAGGAGAAGCATACCAACGAGCGGGAAGAGTGTGTCCACTTACCCTCGTAGACCGTAAGCGGAAGCGTTTAGTAACGCGGTTGATGTAGTCGAACATCTTCGCGATCCAACCGATCCAAGTACCGACCGTACGGCACCTCCGCATTCAGCACACGTTCAACTCGATGACGTCCCTCGATCTCTTGATCCAGTTGAGGATGACGGAGAGTTCCATCAGCACGATGGCGTGGAGACGGTGATGATGAAGTTACCGACGCAGGGCTTCGCCTAAGCACTACGACGATATGACCGAGGTGTGTACCTCTGGTGGGAGGCACCGCACACGGTTAAGAGAAACTTGTGTGTTCTAGGGTGCCCCCTGCCCCGTATATAAAGGAGGGGAGGGGGAGGCCGGCCGGCCCTGTAGGGCACGCCAGGAGGAGGGAGTCCTACTAGGACTCCAAAGGAAGAGAGGCAAGGGAAGGAAAGGGGGCGCCGCCCCCTTCCTGTCATGGAATTGTCACGGCAGATGTCCTAGTGTGAGGACTTAGTCGTGAGGCCAACGCATCTATGTGGTAGCTTGAGAGGGGTTGAGCGGAATCGAGAGACGCAACACAAAACAAGGATTTAGACAGCTTCCGGCCCCGGGAAATATCATCCGGTAACAACCCTACATGTTGTTTGTGGCTAGGTCTCATTATCATCATGAAGGAGTCGCCGTAAACCGGCTCTCCCAGTTATGTCTAGCCCTAAGATTATCTCTCCCCCCTCTTGGGGTGCCCTGCCACTCCTTATATATGTTGAAGGGGCGGGTTACATGTAGAGTCCTATTCGGATTAAGACTTAAACTATTCTGACTTCTCTTCATGGGCTTCTTAATGTCTTGGGCTTCATAACGTCTCGGGCTTCATAACGTCTCGGGCTTACTAACCCCTGGTGACTCTGTCTGCCGGATTATGACTCCTGCCGATTTATGATTGTCTGCCGGGTTATGACTCCTGATGGTTTATGATTGCCTGCCGGGTTATGACTCTTGCCGGTTTATGATTGCCTGTCGGGTTATGACTCCTGCCGGTTTATGATTGTCTGCCGGGTTATGACTCCTGCCGGGTTATCATCTGACTTAACACCTGCCGGGTTAACAGGTCCCAGCCGGGTTATAACTCCGGTCAGGTCATACGCGGGGTATATCCCCGACATTAGCCCCCAGTTTAATTTGGATTTATAAATGTTAAACTGATCCTGATCATCCTTAAGTACTTGTCATTTCCTTCTTCTAGAAATCCGAGTCAATAGACCAGCTTCATAATCAATTTGCTGACATTGGTTTGTCACAGAAAAATATTATGAAGAATAATTCATTTGACTCATCTCCCAATGCTTAACAAAAATATTGGTCCTTGAAATACTCATCTGATCTTGAGCCGGTTTAAGGATGTAGAACTTGCCGGTTTATCATTCCCAAGATTGTCGGTTTATAAATATTGATAGCACCAGGTCATAATTGTAGTTAACATCAGGCTTGAAAATATACCTCTTATATGCCTATCACTTGTAGCCCCCAAGTCTTAAGAAGGTAATGTAGTAACAGCTTAAGATTTGCTTCAATATGAATGTCACAAGCTTGAAGAAATCCAGGTTGTTCATCTCAATCACTAGTCAGAACTGAGTATTCCACATATATAGCCCCAAGTGTCGGGTTGTCATGCTTGCAGCAACCTGGGACTTGTAATTGCCTGATGCTCATAAAAACTTCAACCAGTGTAGCCCCCAAGGGCCGGGTCATTATGCAATAATGAGCAAGGACTTTGTAAATATAATCATGTAAACTTTGAACAGCAACGTATATCCCCCAAGGGCCGGCTCAGTAAGATAATATTGAGCTGGGACTTGATATATACTTCAATGAAAATAAGATCATATGATGTAACCCCCATCATGGCGCTTGAACCCACGTCCACAAGGTTAAGAGCCTTGTGCTTTACCAACTGAGTAGTGGACCCTTCAATATAATGGATTAAAAGCTTTGTACCTTGAATTGTTGATAGGAGCAATTGGTAGCCCCCAAGGGCCGGCTCATTACGATGTGATGAGTCGGGTCTTCAATAAGGTGATGAAAAAATGACTTTGCATTAGCCCCCAAGTGCCATGGTGCATGCTGGCAGTGGCATGGGACTTGCATATTTGATGTAATCTCAATTTGAATAATGTAGCCCCCAAGTGTCGGGTCGTAAGCCCGCAGTGACTCGGGACTATTCCTTCCATTGTAGAATAAATCATATCCATAAATAAAATAATATCCATTGCGCTAAAGAGACTTTGAAAACCTCAATCACAATACTGGTTATTGATAACCATCGTAAAAATCCAGCCGTGTTGGCTATTAAAGATTTGAATAACATAACCTGGTTTGAAAACCGATTCCTGCTATATAAACCGGTATATCCATGCCCATATGATACATGCTATGATGATGCAATGATGATGCAATGTATGACACAATGATGACCCACAAGTATAGGGGATCTATCATTGTCCTTTCGATAAGTAAGAGTGTCGAACCCAACGAGGAGCAGAAGGAAATGATAAGCGGTTTCCAACAAGGTATTCTCTGCAAGTACTGAAATCAGTGGTAATAGATAGTTTTGTGATAGGATAATTTGTAACAAGCAACAAGTAACAAAAGTAAGTAAAGTGCAACAAGGTGGCCCAATCCCTTTTGTAGCAAAGGACAAGTCTGGACAAACTCTTATATAGAGAAAAGCGCTCCCGCTGACACATGGGAATATCATCAAGCTAGTTTTCATCACGCTCATATGATTCACGTTTGGTAATTTGATAATTTGGTATGTGGGTGGACCGGTGCTTGGGTACTGTCCTTACTTGGACAAGCATCCCACTTATGATTAACCTCTATTGCAAGCATCCGCAACTACAACAAAAGTATTAAGGTAAACCTAACCATAGCATGAAACATATGGATCCAAATCAGCCCGTTACGAAGCAACACATAAACTAGGGTTCAAGCTTCTGTCACTCTAGCAACCCATCATCTACTTATTACTTCCCAATGCCTTCCTCTAGGCCCAAATAATGGTGAAGTGTCATGTAGTCGACGTTCACATAACACCACTATAGGAGAGACAACATACATCTCATCAAAATATCAAACGAATACCAAATTCACATGACTACTAATAGCAAGACTTCTCCCATGTCCTCAGGAACAAACGTAACTACTCACAAAGCATAATCATGTTCATAATCAGAGGGGTATTAATATGCATATAGGATCTGAACATATGATCTTCCACCAAATAAACAAACTAGCATCAACTACAAGGAGTAATTAACACTACTAGCAACCTACTAGCACCAATCCCGGACTTGGAGACAAGAATTGGATACAAGAGATGAACTAGGGTTTTGAGAGGAGATGGTGCTGATGAAGATGTTGATGGAGATTGCGCTCTCCCGATGAGAGGAGCGTTGGTGATGACGGTGGCGATGATTTCCCCTTCCCGGGGGGAAGTTTCCCCGGCAGAACAGCTCCGCCAGAGCCCTAGATTGGTTCCGCCAAGGTTTCGCCTCGTGGCGGCGGAGTTTCGTCTGAGAAGATGGCTTCTTATTTTTTTTTCCATCGAAAGACTTCATATAGCAGAAGATGGCCACCGGAGGGCCACCCGGGGGCCCACGATGTAGGGGGCGCGCCCAGGGGGTAGGGCGCGCCCACACCCTCGTGGGCAGGGTGTGGCCCCCCTGGTGAATTTCTTCCGCTGAGTATTTTTTATATATTCTGAAAATGTCTTCCGTGAAGTTTCAGGACTTTTGGAGCTATGCAGAATAGGTCTCTAATATTTGCTCCTTTTCCTGCCCAGAATCCCAGCTGCCAGCATTCTCCCTCTTTATATAAACCTTGTAAAATAAGAGAGAATAGGCATAAGTATTGTGACATAATGTGTAGTAACAGCCCATAATGCAATAAATATCGATATAAAAGCATGATGCAAAATGGACGTATCAACTCCCCAAGCTTAGACCTCGCTTGTCCTCAAGCGAAAGCCGAAATCGAAAAATATGTCCACATGTTTAGAGATAGAGGTGTCGATAAAAATAAAATACGGACATGAGGGCATCATGATCATTCTTAGAACAACAACTTATATAGTTCTTGTCATATGATTTCTTATGTTAGAGTAATAATTCAATCACAATTTCAAGTATGAATCGTAAACTTCATTGAAAACTAACAAACTATAATCTCAGTCATTGGAGCAATTGCAGTTTATCATAACATAGGAAAGAGTCAATGTATAAGAGCATTTCAGCAAGTCCACATACTCAACTATCATATATGTTGGGGAACGTAGTAATTTCAAAAAAAATTCCTGCGCACACGCAAGATCATGGTGATGCATAGCAACGAGAGGGGAGAGTGTGATCTACGACCCTTGTAGATCGACAACGGAAGCGTTAGCACAACGCGGTTGATGTAGTCCTACGTCTTCACGGCCCAACCGATCAAGCACCGAAACTACGGCACCTCCGAGTTCTAGCACACGTTCAGCTCGATGACGATCCCCGGACTCCGATCCAGCAAAGTGTCGGGGAAGAGTTCCGTCAGCACGACGGCGTGGTGACGATCTTGATGTACTACTGTCGCAGGGCTTCGCCTAAGCACCGCTACAATATTATCAAGGACTATGGTGGCAGGGGGCGCCGCACACGGCTAAGAATATGATCACGAGGATCAGCTTGTGTGTCTCTGGGGTGCCCCTACCTCCGTATATAAAGGTTCAAGAGAGGAGGAGGCCGGCCAGCCCCTATGGCACGCCAAGGAGGAGTCCTCCTCCTAGTAGGAGTAGGACTCCTACTAGGAGGGGGAAAGAAGTGGGGAAGGAGAAGGAAAGGGGGGCGCCGTCCCCCCTCTCCTAGTCCAATTCGGACCAGGGGGAAGAGGCGCGCGGCCCACCTTTGGCTGCCCCTCTCTCTATCCACTAAGGCCCATATGGCCCATTACTTCTCCCGGGGGGTTCCGGTAACCCTCCGGCTCTCTGGTTTTCTCCGAAATCATCCGGAACACTTCCGGTGTCCGAATATGGCCGTCCAATATATCAATCTTTATGTCTCGACCATTTAGAGACTCCTCGTCATGTCCGTGATCACATCCGGGACTCCGAACAACCTTCGGTACATCAAAACGTATAAACTCATAATATAACTATCATCAAAACCTTAAGCGTGCGGACCCTACGGGTTCGAGAACAATGTAGACATGACCGAGACATGTCTCCGGTCAATAACCAATAGCGGGACCTGGATGCCCATATTGGCTCCTACATATTCTACGAAGATCTTTATCGGTCAGACCGCATAACAACATACGTTGTTCCCTTTGTCATTGGTATGTTACTTGCCCGAGATTCGATCGTCGGTATCCAATACCTAGTTCAATCTCGTTACCGGCAAGTCTCTTTACTCGTTCCGTAATACATCATCTCGTAACTAACTCTTTAGTTGCATTGCTTGCAAGGCTTAAGTGATGTGCATTACCGAGAGGGCCCAGAGATACCTCTCCGACGATCGGAGTGACAAATCCCAATCTCGAAATACGTCAACCCAACATGTACCTTTGGAGACACCTGTAGAGTACCTTTATAATCACCCAGTTACGTTGTGACGTTTGGTAGCACACAAAGTGTTCCTCCGGCACACGGGAGTTACATAATCTCATAGTCATAGGAACATGTATAAGTCATGAAGAAAGCAATAGCAACATACTAAACGATCGGGTGCTAAGCTAATGGAATGGGTCATGTCAATCAGATCATTCAACTAATGATGTGATCCCGTTAATCAAATAACAACTCTTTGTCAATGGTTAGGAAACATAACCATCTTTGATTAACGAGCTAGTCAAGTAGAGGCATACTAGTGACACTCTGTTTGTCTATGTATTCGCACATGTATTATGTTTCCGGTTAATACAATTCTAGCATGAATAATAAACTTTTATCATGATATAAGGAAATAAATAATAACTTTATTATTGCCTCTAGGGCATATTTCCTTCAGTCTCCCACTTGCACTAGAGTCAATAATCTAGATTACACAGTAATGATTCTAACACCCATGGAGCTTTGGTGCTGATCATGTTTTGCTCATGGAAGAGGCTTAGTCAACGGGTCTGCTACATTCAGCTCCGTATGTATCTTGCAAATCTCTATGTCTCCCACCTGGACTAGATAACGGATGGAATTGAAGTGTCTCTTGATGTGCTTGGTTCTCTTGTGAAATCTGGATTCCTTTGCCAAGGCAATTGCACCAGTATTGTCACAAAAGATTTTCATTGGACCCGATGCACTAGGTATGACACCTAGATCGGATATGAACTCCTTCATCCAGACTCCTTCGTTTGCTGCTTCCGAAGCAGCTATGTACTCTGCTTCACATGTAGATCCTGCCACGACGCTTTGTTTTGAACTGCACCAACTGACAGCTCCACCGTTTAATGTAAACACGTATCCGGTTTGCGATTTAGAATCGTCCGGATCAGTGTCGAAGCTTGCATCAACGTAACCGTTTACAATGAGCTCTTTGTCACCTCCATATACGAGAAACATATCCTTAGTCCTTTTCAGGTACTTCAGGATGTTCTTGACCGCTGTCCAGTGATCCACTCCTGGATTACTTTGGTACCTCCCTGCTAAACTTATAGCAAGGCACACATCAGGTCTGGTACACAGCATTGCATACATGATAGAGCCTATGGCTGAAGCATAGGGAACATCTTTCATTTTCTCTCTATCTTCTGCAGTGGTCGGGCATTGAGTCTGACTCAACTTCACACCTTGTAACACAGGCAAGAACCCTTTCTTTGCTTGATCCATTTTGAACTTCTTCAAAATCTTGTCAAGGTATGTGCTTTGTGAAAGTCCAATTAAGCGTCTTGATCTACCTCTATAGATCTTTATGCCTAATATGTAAGCAGCTTCACCGAGGTCTTTCATTGAAAAACTCTTATTCAAGTATCCCTTTATGCTATCCAGAAATTCTATATCATTTCCAATCAGTAATATGTCATCTACATATAATATCAGAAATGCTACAGAGCTCCCACTCACTTTCTTGTAAATACAGGCTTCTCCGAAAGTCTGTATAAAACCAAATGCTTTGATCACACTATCAAAGCGTTTATTCCAACTCCGAGAGGCTTGCACCAGTCCATAAATGGATCCCTGGAGCTTGCACACTTTGTTAGCTCCCTTTGGATCGACAAAACCTTCCGGTTGCATCATATACAACTCTTCTTCCAGAAATCCATTCAGGAATGCAGTTTTACATCCATCTGCCAAATTTCATAATCATAAAATACGGCAATTGCTAACATGATTCGGACAGACTTGAGCATCGCTACGGGTGAGAAGGTCTCATCGTAGTCAACCCCTTGAACTTGTCGAAAACCTTTTGCGACAAGTCGAGCTTTGTAGGCAGTAATATTACCGTCAGCGTCAGTCTTCTTCTTTAAAATCCATTTATTCTCAATTGCTTGCCGATCATCGGGCAAGTCAACCAAAGTCCATACTTTGTTCTCATACATGGATCCCATCTCAGATTTCATGGCTTCAAGCCATTTTGCGGAATCTGGGCTCACCATCGCTTCTTCATAGTTCGTAGGTTCATCATGATCTAGCAGCATGATTTCCAGAACAGGATTACCGTACCACTCTGGCGTGGTTCTCACTCTGGTTGATCTACGAGGTTCAGTAGTATCTTGTCCTGAAGTTTCATGATCATTAGCTTCCTCACTAATTGGTGTAGGTGTCGCAGAAACAGTTTTCTGTGATGTACTACTTTCCAATAAGGGAGCGGGTACAGTTACCTCATCAAGTTCTACTTTACTCCCACTCACATCTTTTGAGAGAAACTCCTTCTCCAGAAAGTTTCCGAATTTAGCAACAAAAATCTTGCCTTCGGATCTGTGATAGAAGGTGTATCCAATAGTTTCCTTTGGATATCCTATGAAGACACATTTCTCCGATTTGGGTTCGAGCTTATCAGGTTGAAGCTTTTTCACATAAGCATCGCAGCCCCAAACTTTCAGAAACGACAACTTTGGTTTCTTGCCAAACCATAGTTCATAAGGTGTCGTCTCAACGGATTTCGATGGTGCCCTATTTAATGTGAATGCGGCCGTCTCTAAAGCATAACCCCAAAACGATAGCGGTAAATCAGTAAGAGACATCATAGATTGCACCATATCTAGTAAAGTACGATTACGACGTTCGGACACACCATTACGCTGTGGTGTTCCGGGTGGCGTGAGTTGCGAAACTATTCCGCATTGCTTCAAATGTACACCAAACTCGTAACTCAAATATTCTCCTCCACGACTAGATCGTAGAAACTTTATTTTCTTGTTACGATGATTTTCAACTTCACTCTGAAATTCTTTGAACTTTTCAAATGTTTTAGACTTATGTTTCATTAAGTAGATATACCCATATCTGCTTAAGTCATCTGTGAAGGTGAGAAAATAACGATATCCGCCACGAGCCTCAATATTCATCGGACCACATACATCTATATGTATGATTTCCAACAACTCTGTTGCTCTCTCCATAGTACCGGAGAATGGTGTTTTAGTCATCTTGCCCATGAGGCATGGTTCGCAAGTACCAAGTGATTCATAATCAAGTGGTTCCAAAAGTCCATCAGTATGGAGTTTCTTCATGCGCTTTACACCGATATGACCTAAACGGCAGTGCCACAAATAAGTTGCACCATCATTATCAACTCTGCATCTTTTGGCTTCAATATTATGAATATGTGTATCACTACTATCGAGATTCAATAAGAATAGACCACTCTTCAAGGGTGCATGACCATAAAAGATATTACTCATATAAATAGAACAACCATTATTCTCTGATTTAAATGAATAACCGTCTCGCATTAAACAAGATCCAGATATAATGTTCATGCTCAACGCTGGCACCAAATAACAATTATTTAGGTCTAATACTAATCCCGAAGGTAGATGTAGAGGTAGCGTGCCGACCGCGATCACATCGACTTTGGAACCGTTTCCCACGCGCATCGTCACCTCGTCCTTAGCCAATCTTCGCTTAATCCGTAGTCCCTGTTTCGAGTTGCAAATATTAGCAACAGAACCAGTATCAAATACCCAGGTGCTACTGCGAGCATTAGTAAGGTACACATCAATAACATGTATATCACATATACCTTTGTTCACCTTGCCATCCTTCTTATCCGCCAAATACTTGGGGCAGTTCCGCTTCCAGTGACCAGTCTGCTTGCAGTAGAAGCACTCAGTTTCAGGCTTAGGTCCAGACTTGGGTTTCTTCTCTTGAGCAGCAACTTGCTTGCCGTTCTTCTTGAAGTTCCCCTTCTTCTTCCATTTGCCCTTTTTCTTGAAACTAGTGGTCTTGTTGACCATCAACACTTGATGCTGCTTTTTGATTTCTACCTCCGCAGCTTTCAGCATTGCGAAGAGCTCGGGAATAGTCTTATTCATCCCTTGCATATTATAGTTCATCACGAAGCTCTTGTAGCTTGGTGGTAGTGATTGGAGAATTCTGTCAATGACGCAATCATCTGGAAGATTAACTCCCATCTGAATCAAGTGATTATTATACCCAGACATTTTGAGTATATGCTCACTGACAGAACTATTCTCCTCCATCTTGCAGCTATAGAACTTATTGGAGACTTCATATCTCTCAATCCGGGCATTTGCTTGAAATATTAACTTCAACTCCTGGAACATCTCATATGCTCCATGACGTTCAAAACGTCGTTGAAGTCCCGATTCTAAGCCGTAAAGCATGGCACACTGAACTATCGAGTAGTCATCAGCTTTGCTCTGCCAGACGTTCATAACATCCGGTGTTGCTCCAGCAGCAGGCCTGGCACCCAGCGGTGCTTCCAGGAAGTAATTCTTCTGTGCAGCAATGACGATAATCCTCAAGTTACGGACCCAGTCCGTGTAATTTCTACCATCATCTTTCAACTTTGCTTTCTCAAGGAACGCATTAAAATTCAACGGAACAATAGCACGGGCCATCTATCTACAATCAAACATACATAAGCAAGATACTATCAGGTACTAAGTTCATGATAAATTTAAGTTCAATTAATCAAATTACTTAAGAACTCCCACTTAGATAGACATCCCTCTAATCCTCTAAGTGATCACGTGATCCAAATCAACTAAACCATGTCCGATCATCACGTGAGATGGAGTAGTTTCTTTGGTGAACATCACTATGTCTATCATATCTACTATATGATTTACGCTCGACCTTTCGGTCTCCGTGTTCCGAGGCCATATCTGTATATGCTTGGCTCGTCAAGTATAACCTGAGTATTCCGCGTGTGCAACTGTTTTGCACCCGTTGTATTTGAACGTAGAGCCTATCACACCCGATCATCACGTGGTGTCTCAGCACGAAGAACTTTCGCAACGGTGCATACTCAGGGAGAACACTTCTTGATAATTTTAGTGAGAGATCATCTTATAATGCTACCGTCAATCAAAGCAAGATAAGATGCATAAAGGATAAACATCACATGCAATCAATATAAGTGATATGATATGGCCATCATCATCTTGTGCCTCTGACTCCATCTTCGAAGCACCATCATGATCACCATCGTCACCGGCGCGACACCTTGATCTCCATCGTAGCATCGTTGTCGTCTCGCCAATCTTATTCTTCCACGACTATCGCTACCGTTTAGTGATAAAGTAAAGCATTACTGCGTGATTGCATTGCATACAATAAAGCGACAACCATATGGCTCCTGCCAGTTGACGATAACTCGGTTACAAAACATGATCATCTCATACAATAAAATCAGCATCATGTCTTGACCATATCACATCACAACATGCCTTGCAAAAACAAGTTAGACATCCTCTACTTTGTTGTTGCAAGTTTTACGTGGCTGCTACGGGATTAAGCAAGAACCAATCTTACCTACGCATCAAAACCACAACGATAGTTTGTCAAGTTGGTGCTGTTTTAACCTTCGCAAGGACCGGGCGTAGCCACACTCGGTTCAACTAAAGTTGGAGAAACTGTCACCCGCTAGCCACCTTTGTGCAAGTCACGTCGGGAGAACCGGTCTCGTGTAAGCGTACGCGTAATGTCGGTCCGGGCCGCTTCGTCCAACAATACCGCCGAACCAAAGTATGACATGCTGGTAAGCAGTATGACTTATATCGCCCACAACTCACTTGTGTTCTACTCGTGCATATAACATCAACACATAAAACCTGGCTCGGATGCCACTGTTGGGGAATGTAGTAATTTAAAAAAAAATTCCTACGCACATGCAAGATCATGGTGATGCATAGCAACGAGAGGGGAGAGTGTGATCTACGTACCCTTGTAGATCGACAACGGAAGCGTTAGCACAACGCGGTTGATGTAGTCGTACGTCTTCACGGCCCAACCGATCAAGCACCGAAACTACGGCACCTCCGAGTTCTAGCACACGTTCAGCTCGATGACGATCCCCGGACTCCGATCCAGCAAAGTGTCGGGGAAGAGTTGCGTCAGCACGACGGCGTGGTGACGATCTTGATGTACTACTGTCGCAGGGCTTCGCCTAAGCACCGCTACAATATTATAGAGGACTATGGTGGCAGGGGGCGCCGCACACGGCTAAGAATATGATCACGAGGATCAACTTGTGTGTCTCTGGGGTGCCCCTGCCTCCGTATATAAAGGTTCAAGAGAGGAGGCGGCCGGCCGGCCCCTATGGCGCGCCAAGGAGGAGTCCTCCTCCTAGTAGGAGTAGGACTCCTACTAGGAGGGGGAAAGAAGTGGGGAAGGAGAAGGAAAGGGGGGCGCCGCCCCCCCTCTCCTAGTCCAATTCGGACCAGGGGGGGAAGAGGCGCACGACCCACCTTTGGCTGCCCCTCTCTCTCTCCACTAAGGCCCATATGGCCCATTACTTCTCCCGGGGGGTTCCGGTAACCCTCCGGCTCTCCGGTTTTCTCCGAAATCATCCGGAACACTTCCGGTGTACGAATATGGCCGTCCAATATATCAATCTTTATGTCTCGACCATTTCGAGACTCCTCGTCATGTCCGTGATCACATCCGGGACTCCGAACAACCTTCGGTACATCAAAACGTATAAACTCATAATATAACTGTCATCGAAACTCATAATGTAGACATGACCGAGACATGTCTCCGGTCAATAACCAATAGCGGGACCTGGATGCCCATATTGGCTCCTACATATTCTACGAAGATCTTTGTCGGTCAGACCGCATAACAACATACGTTGTTCCCTTTGTCATTGGTATGTTACTTGCCTGAGATTCGATCGTCCGTATCCAATACCTAGTTCAATCTCGTTACCGGCAAGTCTCTTTACTCGTTCCGTAATACATCATCTCGTAACTAACTCTTTAGTTGCATTGCTTGCAAGGCTTAAGTGATGTGCATTACCGAGAGGGCCCAGAGATACCTCTCCGACGATCGGAGTGACAAATCCCAATCTCGAAATACGTCAACCCAACATGTACCTTTGGAGACACCTGTAGAGTACCTTTATAATCACCCAGTTACGTTGTGACGTTTGGTTGCACACAAAGTGTTCCTCCGGCACACGGGAGTTACATAATCTCATAGTCATAGGAACATGTATAAGTCATGAAGAAAGCAATAGCAACATACTAAACGATCGGGTGCTAAGCTAATGGAATGGGTCATGTCAATCAGATCATTCAACTAATGATGTGATCCCGTTAATCAAATAACAACTCTTTGTCAATGGTTAGGAAACATAACCATCTTTGATTAACGAGCTAGTCAAGTAGAGGCATACTAGTGACACTCTATTTGTCTATGTATTCACACATGTATTATGTTTCCGGTTAATACAATTCTAGCATGAATAATAAACTTTTATCATGATATAAGGAAATAAATAATAACTTTATTATTGCCTCTAGGGCATATTTCCTTCAATATAGTCTTTAAAAATTGCTGACACTCACGCAATACTTATGGGTATGGAGTTTTAGTCGGACACAGAGAAAGATAGGGGCTTATAGTTTTGCTTCCCAACGTTTTACCTCAAGGGTTATGTCAACAATAATAGTTCGTGAAAACACACATCAAATTAGCCATATATACCAGGATCTTTCCAACATAGTGTGCTTGCCAAAGGATAAAATGTAAAAAAGGATGGGTGAAGATCACCATGACTCTTATGCAAGGTAGGAGATAAAAGTAAAAGATAGGCCCTTCGCAGAGGGAAGCAGAGGTTGTCATGCGCTTTTATAGTTGGATGCACAAAATCTTAATGCGAAAGAACCATCACTTTATATTGCCACTTGTGATATGGACCTTTATTATGCACTCTGTCACTTTTATTTCTTCCATATCACACGATCGTATAAAGCTTATTTTCTCCCACACTAATAAGTCATACATATTCAGAGAGCAATTTGTATTGCTTGCACCGATGACAACTTACTTGGAGGATCTTACTCAATCCATAGGTAGGTATGGTGGACTCTCATGGCAAGACTGGTTTAAGGGTATTTGGAAGCACAAGTAGTATCTCTACTTAGTGCGATGAATTTGGCTAGCATGAGGGGGAAAGGCAAGCTCAACCATGTTGGATGATCCATGAAAATATAATTTATCTCGGATGTAAGAAAACATAACCCATTACGTTGTCTTCCTTGTCCAACGTCAACTCTTTAGCATGTCATATTTTAATGAGTGCTCACAATCATAAAAGATGTCGAAGATAGTATATTTATATGTGAAGACCTCTCTTTCTTACTTCCTATTAATTGCAACGATGACCAAAACTATGTTTGTCAACCCTCAACAACTTTTATTCATCATACTTTTTCTATGTGAGCTCATTACTCTCCATAAGATTCACATGATCTCTTTGTTTCTTTTTATTTCTCTTTTCTCTTATTCCCTTAGGATCATGGCAAAATAATCAAGCCTTTGACTCAGCACTAATCTTTATTATATAGCTCACGGACTCGATTACATAGAGGAATTATAAAGAAAAACTCAAAACTAGATCATGCCATAAACTTTTATTCTACTAGATCAAGATATTACCAAAATGATCGAACTAAGAAAAACGGTAAAGATAAAAGTGGTGGTGATACGATACTGGGGCACTCCCCCAAGCTTGGCAGTTGCCAAGGGGAGTGCCCATACCAGATGCTTAATTCTTCTTTGTTGGTGAAGAAGGTGGAGTTGTTGATGATGGGTAATATGTATTTTCGGAGTCTGAAACGTTCCGAAAAGTGTCCCTTATGTATTCCTCCGGGGTTACGGTTTCAATAACATTGGTTTCAACATTTATGGGATTACCTGAGATATAATGTTTGATTCTTTGACCGTTCACTACCTTCGGATTTGTGCCTTCAAAGTTGTTGATTTTGATGGCACCGGAACGATAGACCTCCTCGATAACGTAAGGACCTTCCCATTTAGAGAGAAGTTTTCCTGCAAAAAATCTTAAACGAGAGTTGTATAGCAATACATAATCACCTACCTTAAACTCATGCTTTTGTATCCTTTTATCATGCCATCTTTTAACTTTTTCTTTAAACAACTTGGCATTTTCGTAGGCTTGGGTTCTCCATTCATCGAGTGAGCTAATATCAAATAACCTATTCTCACCGGCAAGTTTAAAATCATAATTGAGCTCTTTAATAGCCCAATATGCCTTGTGTTCTAGTTCGAGAGGTAAGTGACATGCTTTTCCATAAACCATTTTATACGGAGACATACCCATAGGATTTTTATATGCAGTTCTATAGGCCCATAATGCATCGTCAAGTTTCTTGGACCAATTCTTTCTAGATCTATTAATAGTATTTTGCAAAATTAATTTGAGCTCTCTATTACTCAATTCTACTTGACCACTAGACTGTGGGTGATAAGGAGATGCAATTCTATGATTAACATCATATTTAGCAAGCATTTTACGGAAAGCACCATGAATAAAATGTGAACCACCATCAGTCATTAAATATCTAAGGAATCTAAAACTTGGAAAAATAACTTCTTTAAGCATTTTAATAGAAGTGTTATGATCAGCACTACTAGTTGGAATAGCTTCTACCCACTTAGTAACGTAATCATCAGCAACTAGAATATGTGTATATCCATTAGAGGAAGGAAAAGGCCCCATATAGTCAAATCCCCAAACATTCATCACAAGATAAGACAAACTTACGAGCATCCTTGAAGAGAGTAGGCCAATAAAAACCAGATTGCAATACCTTATGTGCAGTTCTATCTCCAGCATGGTGTCCTCCATAAGCTTCGGAGTGACACTTGCGTAGGATCTGTTCCTGTTCATGCTCAGGTACACAATTTCTAATAACACCATCTACTCCTTCTTTATAAAGATGTGGGTCATCCCAAAAGTAATGCCTCAAATCATAGAAGAACTTTTTCTTTTGCTGGTATGTGAAACTAGGTGGTATAAACTTAGCAACAATGTAATTAGCATAATCAGCATACCATGGAGCAGTATGAGAAGCATTTATGACATTTAATTGCTCATCAAGAAAGCTAACATCAATAGGTAGTGGGTCATCAAGCACATTTTCTAACCTAGACAAGTTGTTTGTAATGGGGTTCTCAGCTCCCTTTCTATCAACATTATGTAAGTCAAATTCTTGTAGCAAGAGAACCCATCTAATAAGTCTAGGTTTAGCATCTTTCTTTTCCATGAGATATTTAATAGTAGCATGATCAGTGTGAATAGTTACTTTAGAATCAACAATATAAGGTCTCAACTTATCACAAGCAAATACAACTGCTAAGAATTCTTTTTCAGTAGTAGCATAATTTCTTTGAGCATTGTCTAGGGTTTTACTAGCATATTGAATAACATGTAATTTATTATCAACTCTTTGCCCTAGAACAGTGATACGTCTCCAATGTATCTATAATTTTTGATTGCTCCATGCTATATTATCTACTGTTTTGGACATTATTGGGCTTTATTATCCACTTTTATATTATTTTTGGGACTAACCTACTAACCGAAGGCCCAGCCCAGAATTGCTGTTTTTTTGCCTATTTTAGGGTTTTGAAGAAAAGGAATATCAAACGGAGTCCAAACGGAATGAAACCTTCGGGAACGTGATTTTCTCAACGAACAAGACCCGGGAGACATGGACCCTACGTCAAGAAACTAAAGAGGAGGCCACGAGGTAGGGGGCGCGCCTCCCCCCCCAGGCATGCCCTCCGCCCTTGTGGGCCCCCTGTTGCTCCACCAACGTACTCCTTCCTCCTATATATACGTACGTACCCCCAAACGATCAGAAACGGAGCCAAAACTCTAATTCCACCGCCGCAACTTTTTGTATCCACGAGATCCCATCTTGGGGCCTGTTCCGGAGCTCCGCCGGAGGGGGCATCGATCACGGAGGGCTTCTACATCATCACCATAGCCCCTCCGATGAAGTGTGAATAGATTACCTCAGACCTACGGGTCCATAGTTATTAGATAGATGGCTTCTTCTCTCTTTTTGGATCTCAATACAATGTTCCCCCCTCTTGTGGAGATCTATTCAATGTAATATTCTTTTTGCGGCGTGTTTGTTGAGACCAATGAATTGTGGGTTTATGATCAAGTCTATCTATGAACAATATTTGAATCTTCTCTGAATTATTTTATGTATGATTGGTTATCTTTGCAAGTCTCTTCGAATTATCAGTTTGGTTTGGCCTACTAGATTGACCTTTCTTGCAATGGGAGAAGTGCTTAGCTTTGGGTTCAATCTTGCGGTGTCCTTTCTCAGTGACAGTAGGGCCAGCAAGGCACATATTGTATTGTTGCCATCGAGGATAACAAGATGGGGTTTTCATCATATTGCATGAGTTTATCCCTCTACATCATGTCATCTTGCTTAAGGCGTTACTCTGTTTTCATTAACTTAATACTCTAGATGCATGCCGGATAGCGGTCGATGAGTGGAGTAATAGTAGTAGATGCAGGCAGGAGTCGGTCTAGTTGTCTCAGACGTGATGCCTATATACATGATCATACCTAGATATTCTCATAACTATGCTCAATTCTGTCAATTGCTCAACAGTAATTTGTTCACCCACCGTAGAATACTTATGCTCTTGAGAGAAGCCACTAGTGAAACCTATGGCCCCCGGGTCTATCTTCATCATATTAATCTTGCAATACTTAGTTATTTCCTTTGCTTTCTACTTTTCTTTTATTTTACTTTGCATATTTATCATAAAAATACCAAAAATATTATCTTATCATATCTATCAGATCTCACACTCGTAAGTGGCCGGTTAGGGATTGACAACCCCTTATCACATTGGTTGCGAGGATTTATTTGTTTTGTGCAGGTACGAGGGACTCGCGCGTAGCCTCCTACTGGATTGATACCTTGGTTCTCAAAAACTGAGGGAAATACTTACGCTACTTTGCTGCATCATCCTTCCTCTTCGGGGAAAACCAACGCAGTGCTCAAGAGGTAGCAAGAAGAATTTCTGGCGCCGTTGCTGGGGAGTCTACGCAAAAGTCAATATACCAAGTACCCATCACAATCCCTATCTCCCGCATTAAATTATTTGCCATTTGCCTCTTGTTTTCCTCTCCCCCACTTCACCCTTACCGTTTTATTCGCCCTCTGTGTCTATCCTCTCTCTCTTTCTCTATTTGCTTCTTTTTGCCCGCTTGCTTTTTGTTTGCTTGTGTGTTAGTTTGTTTGCTTGTCACGATGGCTC
Source organism: Triticum urartu (assembly GCF_003073215.2). Taxonomy (NCBI): domain Eukaryota; kingdom Viridiplantae; phylum Streptophyta; class Magnoliopsida; order Poales; family Poaceae; genus Triticum; species Triticum urartu. The sequence continues at coordinate 628,221,734 of NC_053026.1, forward strand.
AATATAACACTAAATTGTGTGACTTTACCAATACCAACAACAATGATTTTATTAGCACTCTGATTGCTCCTCTTACCGATGCTGAATCTTGTGAAATTAATACTGCTTTGCTGAATCTTGTCATAAAAGATCCGTTTTCCGGCCTTCCTAGTGAAGATGCCGCTACCCATATAAATAGCTTCGTTGATTTGTGTGATATGCAAAAGAAGAAAGATGTGGATAACGATATTGTTAAATTGAAGCTAATTCCTTTTTCGCTTAGAGATCGTGCTAAAGCTTGGTTTTCGTCTTTGCCTAAAAATAGTATTGGTTCATGGAATAAGTGCAAAGATGCTTTTATCTCTAAGTATTTTCCTCCCGCTAAGATCATCTCCCTTAGAAACGATATTATGAATTTTAAGCATCTTGATCATGAACATGTTGCACAAGCTTGGGAGAGGATGAAATTAATGATACATAATTGCCCTACTCATGGTTTGAATTTGTGGATGATTATACAGAATTTTTATGCCGGATTGAATTTTTCTTCTAGAAATCTTTTAGATTCAGCCGCGGGAGGCACTTTTATGGAAATCCCTTTAGGAGAAGCTACTAAACTCCTAGATAATATTATGGTTAATTATTCTCAATGGCATACTAAAAGATCCACTAATAAAAAGGTGCATGTGATAGAAGAAATTAATGTCTTGAGTGGAAAGATGGATGAACTTATGAAATTATTTGCTAGTAAAAGTGTTTCTTCTGATCCTAATGATATGCCCTTGTCTACTTTGATTGAGAATAATAATGAATCTATGGATGTGAATTTTGTTGGTAGGAACAATTTTGGTAACAACGCGTATAGAGGAAATTTTAATCCTAGGCCTTATCCTAGTAATCCCTCTAATAATTATGGTAATTCCTACAACAATTCTTATGGAAATTATAATAAGATTCCCTCTGATTTCGAATCTAATATTAAAGAATTTATTACTTCACAAAAGAATTTCAATGCTTTGATTGAAGAAAAATTGCTTAAGATTGATGAGTTGGCTAGGAACGTTGATACAATTTCTCTTGATGTTGATTCTTTGAAACTTAGATCTATTCCACCTAAGCATGATATCAATGAGTCTCTCAAAGCCATGAGAATTTTCATTGATGAGTGCAAAGAAAGAACCGCTAGGATGCGTGCTAAAAAAGATGCCTTTATAAGAGCGTGTTCCTCTCGTTCCTATGAAAATAAAGATGAAGATCTAAAAGTTATTGATGTGTCCCCTATTAAATCTTTGTTTTGCAATATGAATCTTAATATTGATGGGACTGAATATGATCCACCTTTACCTAGAAGACGTTCCAAGAATTCGGAGTTTTTAGATCTTGATGCTAAAATTGATGAAAGTGGGATCGAAGAAATTAAAACCCTAGATGTTGCTAAACACACTATTTTGGATTTCAAGGAATTTAATTATGAAAATTGCTCTTTGATTGATTGTATTTCCTTTTTGCAATCCGTGCTACATTCTCCTCACGCTTATAGTCAAAATAAAGCGTTCACTAAGCACATCGTTGATGCCTTGATGCAATCTTATGAAGAAAAAATTGAGTTAGAAGTTTCTATTCCTAGAAAACTTTATGATGAGTGGGAACCAACTATTAAAATTAAAATTAAAGATCATGAATGCTATGCTTTATGTGATTTGGGTGCTAACGTTTCCACGATTCCAAAGACTTTGTGTGATTTGTTAGGTTTCCGTGATTTTGATGATTGCTCTCTAAACTTGCACCTCGCGGATTCCACTATTAAGAAACCTATGGGAAGAATTAACGATGTTCTTATCGTTGCAAATAGGAATTATGTGCCCGTATATTTTATTGTTCTTGACATAGATTGCAATCCTTCATGTCCTATTATTCTTGGTAGACCTTTCCTTAGAACGATTGGTGCAATTATTGATATGAAGGAAGGAAATATTAGATTCCAATTTCCGTTAAGGAAAGGCATGGAACATTTTCCTAGAAAAATATATAAATTACCCTATGAATCTATTATGAGATCTGCTTATGGATTGCCAACCAAAGATGGCAATACCTAGATCTATCCTTGCTTGCTATGCCTTGCTAGGGGCGTTAAACGATAGCGCTTGTTGGGAGGCAACCCAATTTTATATTTATTCCTTGCTTTTTGCTCCTGCTTAGTAATAAATAATTTATTTAGCCACTGTTTAGGTTGTGTTTTTTGTGTTTAATTAGTGTTTGTTCCAAGTAGAACCGTTGGGAAGACTTGGGGAAAGTCTTGTTAATCTTGCTGTAAAAAACAGAAACTTTAGCGCTCACGAGAACTGCTGCCATTTTTATTTGGAAAGTGCTATTTAGTTAATTATTTTTGAAGATGATTAATAGATAAATTCCTCACGTCCAGAAATTTATTTTAGAATTTTTGGGGTTCCAGATCTTGCGCTAGCTACAGATTACTACAGACTGTTCTGTTTTTGACAGATTCTGTTTTTCGTGTGTTGTTTGCTTATTTTGATGAATCTATGGCTAGTAAAATAGTTCATAAACCATAGATAAGTTGGAATACAGTAGGTTTAACACCAATATAAATAAAGAATGAGTTCATTATAGTACCTTGAAGTGGTCTTTTGTTTTCTTTCGCTAACGGAGCTCATGAGATTTTCTACTTTAAGTTTTGTGTTCTGAAGTTTTCAAGTTTTGGGTAAAGATTTGATGGATTATGGAATAAGGAGTGGTAAGAGCCTAAGTTTTGGGATGCCCATGGCACCCCCAAGATAATCTAAGGACACCTAAAAGCCAAAGCTTGGGGATGCCTCGGAAGGCATCCCCTCTTTTTGTCTACTTCTACCGGTAACTTTACTTGGAGCTATATTTTTATTCACCACATGATATGTGTTTTGCTTGGAGCGTCTTGTATTATTTGAGTCTTTATTTGTTATTTTACCACAATCATCCTTGCTGTACAGACCTTTTGAGAGATCCATACATGATTTGGAATTTGTTAGAATACTCTATGTGCTTCGCTTATATCTTTTGAGTTATATAGTTTTGCTCTAGTACTTCACTTATATCTTTTAGAGCACGGTGGTGGATTTGTTTTATAGAAACTATTGATCTCTCATGCTTCACTTAGATTATTTTGAGAGTCTTAAATAGCAAGGTAATTTGCTTAAATAATCATAATATGCTAGGTATTCAAGATTAGTAAAAAAATCCTAGGAGTGTTTTGAATACTAAGAGACGTTTGATGCTTGATGATTGTTTTGAGATATGGAGGTGATAATATCAAAGTCGTGCTAGTTGAGTAGTTGTGAATTTGAGAAGTGCTTGTGTTGAAGGTTGCAAGTCCCGTAGCATGCACGTATGGTAAACGTTATGTAACAAATTTGAAACATGAGGTGTTTTTTGATTGTCTTCCTTATGAGTGGCGGTCGGGGACGAGCGATGGTCTTTTCCTACCAATCTATCCCCCTAGGAGCATGCGCGTAGTGCCGAGGTTTTTGTTGACTTGTAGATTTTTGCAATAAGTATGTGAGTTCTTTATGACTAATGTTGAGTCCATGGATTATACGCACTCTCACCCTTCCATCATTGCTAGCCTCTTCGGTACCGTGCATTGCCCTTTCTCACATTGAGAGTTGGTGCAAACTTCGCCGGTGCATCCAAACCCCGTGATATGATACGCTCTTTCACACATAAACCTCTTTATATCTTCCTCAAAACAGCCACCATACCTACCTATTATGGCATTTCCATAGCCATTCCGAGATATATTGCCATGCAACTTTCCACCATTCCGTTTATCATGACACATTCATCATTGTCATATTGCTTAGCATGATCATGTAGTTGACATAGTATTTGTGGCAAAGCCACCGTTCATAATTCTTTCATACTTTTCACTCTTGGTTCATTGCATATCCCGGTACATCGCTGGAGGCATTCATATAGATTCATCTTTTGTTCTAGCATCGAGTTGTAATCATTGAGTTGTAAATAAATAGAAGTGTGATGATCATCATTTTCTAGAGCATTGTCCCAAGTGAGGAAATAAATAAAAAATTAAAAAAAGAGAGAAACGCCATATAAAAAAGGAGAAAGGCCTAAATAAAAAATGAGAGAAAAAGAGAGAAGGGACAATGTTACTATCCTTTGCCACACTTGTGCTTCAAAGTAGCACCATGATCTTCATGATAGAGAGTCTCTTGTTTTGTCACTTTCATATACTAGTGGGAAATTTTCATTATAGAACTTGGCTTGTATATTCCAACAATGGGCCTCCTCAAGTGCCCTAGGTCTTCGTGAGCAAGCAAGTTAGATGCACACCCACTTAGTTTCTTTTGTTGAGATTTCATACATTTATAGCTCTAGTGCATCTGTTGCATGGCAATCCCTACTCCTTGCATTAACATCAATCGGTGGGTATCTCCATAGCCCATTGATTAGCCTCGTTGATGTGAGACTTTCTCCCTTTTTGTCTTCTCCACATAACCCCCATCATCATATTCTATTCCACCCATAGTGCTATGTCCATGGCTCGCGCTCATATATTGCATGAAATTTATAGGTTTGAGATTGCTAAGGTATGAAACAATTGCTTGGCTTGTCATCGGGGTTGTGCATGATGAGAGAATTCTTGTGTGACGAAAATGAAGCATGACTAAACTATATGATTTTGTAGGTATGAACTTTCTTTGGCCATGTTATTTTGAGAAGACATAATTGCTTAGTTAGTATGCTCGAAGTATTATTATTTTTATGTCAATATGAACTTTTGTCTTGAATCTTTCGGATCTGAATATTCATACCACAATTAAGAAGAATTACATTAAAATTATGCCAAGTAGCACTCCACATCAAAAATTCTGTTTTTATCATTTAACTACTCGAGGACGAGCAGGAATTAAGCTTGGGGATGCTTGATACATCTCCAACGTATCTATAATTTTTGATTGCTCCATGCTATATTATCTACTGTTTTGGACATTATTGGGCTTTATTATCCACTTTTATATTATTTTTGGGACTAACCTACTAACCGGAGGCCCAACCTAGAATTGCTGTTTTTGGCCTATTTTAGGGTTTCGAAGAAAAGGAATATCAAACGGAGTCCAAACGGAATGAAACCTTCGGGAACGTGATTTTTTCATCGAACAAGACCCGGGAGACTTGGACCCTACGTCAAGAAACAAAAGAGGAGGCCACGAGGTAGGGGGCGCGCCTCCCTCCCTCCCCCCAGGCACGCCCTCCGCCCTCGTGGGCCCCCTGTTGCTCCACCAACGTACTCCTTCCTCCTATATATATGTACGTACCCCCAAACGATCAGAAATGGAGCCAAAACTCTAATTCCACCGCCGCAACTTTCTGTATCCACGAGATCCCATCTTGGGGCATGTTCCAGAGCTCCGCCGGAGGGGGCATCGATCACGGAGGGCTTCTACATCATCACCATAGCCCCTCCGATGAAGTGTGAATAGATTACCTCAGACCTACGGGTCCATAGTTATTAGATAGATGGCTTCTTCTCTCTTTTTGGATCTCAATACAATGTTCCCCCCTCTCTTGTGGAGATCTATTCGATGTAATCTTCTTTTTGCGGCGTGTTTGTTGAGACCAATGAATTGTGGGTTTATGATCAAGTCTATCTATGAACAATATTTGAATCTTCTCTGAATTACTTTATGTATGATTGGTTATCTTTGCAAGTCTCTTCGAATTATCAGTTTGGTTTGGCCTACTAGATTGATCTTTCTTGCAATGGGAGAAGTGCTTAGCTTTGGGTTCAATCTTGCGGTGTCCTTTCTCAGTGACAGTAGGGCCAGCAAGGCACATATTGTATTGTTGCCATCGAGGATAACAAGATGGGGTTTTCATCATATTGCATGAGTTTATCCCTCTACATCATGTCTTCTTGCTTAAGGCATTACTCTGTTTTCATTAACTTAATACTCTAGATGCATGCTAGATAGCGGTCGATGAGTGGAGTAATAGAAGTAGATGCAGGCAGGAGTCGGTCTACTTGTCTCCGACGTGATGCCTATATACATGATCATACCTAGATATTCTCATAACTATGCTCAATTCTGTCAATTGCTCAACAGTAATTTGTTCACCCACCGTAGAATACTTATGCTCTTGAGAGAAGCCACTAGTGAAACCTATGGCCCCCGGGTCTATCTTCATCATATTAATCTTGCAATACTTAGTTATTTCCTTTGCTTTCTACTTTGCTTTTATTTTACTTTGCATCTTTATCATAAAAATACCAAAAATATTATCTTATCATATCTCACTCTCGTAAGTGGCCGTGTAGGGATTGACAACCCCTTATCGCATTGGTTGCGAGGATTTATTTGTTTTGTGCAGGTACGAGGGACTCGCGCGTAGCCTCCTACTGGATTGACACCTTGGTTCTCAAAAACTGAGGGAAATACTTACGCTACTTTGCTGCATCATCCATTCCTCTTCGAGGAAAACCAATGCAGTGCTCAAGAGGTAGCAGACAACACCTACATCATAATCACTAGCATCACACATAATTTCAAAGGCTAAATTCCAATCAGGTGACTGAACAATAGGTGCAGAGATTAATGCTTTCTTAAGTATTTCAAACGCTTCTACACAATCATCATAAAAAACAAATGGTATATCTTTTTGTAATAAATTAGTCAGAGGCCGAGAAATTTTTGAGAAGTCCTTAATGAACCTCCTATAAAATCTGGCATGACCAAGGAAACTTCTTATACCTTTGATGTCCTTGGGACATGGCATCTTCTCAATAGAATCAACCTTGGCTTTATCAACCTCAATACCTCTTTCAGAAACTTTGTGCCCCAAGACAATACCTTCATTAACCATAAAGTGGCACTTTTCCCAATTCAAGACAAGATTAGTTTCTTCACATCTCTGCAAAACTGGATCAAGGTTGCTCAAGCAATCATCAAAAGAAGATCCATAGATGGAGAAATCGTCCATGAAAACCTCACAAATCTTTTCACAAAAGTCAGAGAATATAGCCATCATGCATCTTTGAAAGGTAGCAGGTGCATTACATAAACCAAAAGGCATACGTCTATAAGCAAAGGTACCAAAAGGGCAAGTAAAAGTAGTCTTTGATTGATCTTTGGCTGACACAGGTATTTGAGAGAAGCCAGAATAACCATCTAGAAAGCAAAAATGTGTATGTTTGGATAATCTTTCTAGCATTTGATCGATAAAAGGTAAGGGGTAATGGTCCTTTTTAGTAGCCTTATTTAATTTGCGGAAATCAATTACCATCCTATAACCTGTAATAATTCTTTGAGGAATCAATTCATCTTTATCATTAGGAACGACAGTAACACCTCCCTTCTTAGGGACACAATGGACAAGACTTACCCACTGACTATCAGCAACGGGATAGATTATACCTGCCTCAAGGAGATTTAGTATTTCCTTTCTTACCACTTCTTTCATTTTAGGATTCAGCCGTCGTTGATGATCACAAACTGGTTTAGCATGTTCTTCCAAATTTATTTTATGTTGACATAGAGTGGACTAATGCCCTTAAGATCATCAAGAGTATACCCAATAGCAGCACTGTGCTTCTTCAGAGTTTTCAATAATCTCTCTTCCTCATGCTCTAAAAGGTTAGCACTAATAATAACAGGAAATATCTTTTTCTCATCAAGATAAGCATATTTAAGAGTATCAGGCAACGGTTTGAGCTCAAACACGGGATCACCCTTGGGTGGAGGAGGATCCCCAAGGATTTCAACAGGCAAATTGTGTTTCAGAATAGGTTCCTCTTTAAAGAATACTTCATATATTTCCCTTCTTTCATTCATAAACATATCATTTTCATGGTCTAGCAAATATTGTTTAAAGGATCACTATGAGGTAAGACAATGGAAGCAAGACCAATAATTTCATCCTTACTAGGTAATTCTTCTTCACGGTGTTGTCTACTAAATTTAGAGAAATTAAATTCATGAGTCATATCATCTAAACCGATAGTAATAACATCCCTTTTGCAATCTATGGTAGCATTAACAGTATTTAAGAAGGGTCTACCAAATATAATGGGATGAAAGCTATCTTGTGGGGAACCAAGAACAAGAAAATCAGCAGGATATTTAGTTTTCCCACACAAGACTTCAACATCTCTAACAATTCACATTGGTGAAATAGTATCTCTATTGGCAAGTTTAATTGTAACATCGATATCTTCTAACTCAACAGGTGCAATATCATGCATAATTTCTCTATAAAGGCTAATAGGTATTGCACTAGCACTAGCACCCATATCACATAATCCATGATAACAATGATCTCCTATTTTAACAGAAATAACAGGCATGCCTACCACATGTTTGTTTTTATCTTTAGCACAAGGTTTAGCAATTCTAGCAGTCTCATCTAGGAAATGAATAACATGCCCATCAATATTATCAGACAAGAGATCTTTAAGAATAGCAATATCAGGTTCAACTTTAATTTGCCCATGAGGTGTATAATTTTTAATATTGCTTTTACGAACCATAGTTGAAGCTTTAGCATGATCCTTTATCCTAATAGGAAAATGTGGTTTCTCAACATAAGAAGTAGGAACAATAGGATCATTATAAGTGATAGTCTTTTCTTCAACTTTAATAGGTGCATCTACTTTTGCTTCTATGGGAGGATGATATTTAAACCACTTCTCCTTGGGGAGATCAACATAAGCAGCAAAAGATTCACAGAAAGAAGCTACTATCTCAGAGTCAAGTCCATATTTAGTGCTAAATTTACGGAAAACATCAGTATCCATAAAAGATTTAACACATACAAACCTAGGTGTCATACCTGACTCCTTACCTTTGTCGAGGTCCCAATCTTCAAAGTTGCGTTTAACTCTTTCCAATAAATCCCATTTGAATTCAATAGTCTTCATCATAAAAGAGCCAGCACAAGAAGTATCAAGCATGGTGCGATTGCTATAGAAAGCCGAGCATAAAATTTTTGAATAATCATTTCTCTTGAGAGCTCATGATTGGGGAATGAATATAACATTGATTTAAGCCTCCCCCAAGCTTGAGCGATGCTTTCTCCTTCATGAGTCCAAAAATTATATATATAATTGCGATCACGATGAACAAGATGCATAGGATAAAACATCTGATGAAATTCCAATTTCAATTGTTTGTAGTTCCATGACCCCATATCATCACATAGCCTATAACATGTTGATGCATCTCCCTTCAAAGATAAAGGGAAGACCTTCTTCTTAACAACATCTCCGGGTACACCTGCAAACTTAAATAATACACAAACTTCATCCACATATATTAGATGCTCATCAGGATGCTTTGTTCCGTCTCCTACAAAAGGATTAGCTAGCAGTTTTTCTATCATACCCGAAGGAATTTCAAAGCAGACATTTTCATTTTCAGTAGGTTCAGTAGGTTGACGAGCAACTCTTTGCTCTACTGGTCAGGGTGAAGATACCCCGAACAAGCCCCTCAGAGGATTGCTTTCCATAGTAACAAGTGACAGTAAATTTTAGCACACTATATAAATTTTCCTTACCAAATTCCACCTACCAAAGGCACTTCACTCCCCGGCAACGGCGCCAGAAAAGAGTCTTGATGACCGATAAGTATAGGGGATCTATCGTAGTCTTTTCGATAAGTAAGAGTGTCGAACCCAACGAGGAGCAGAAGGAAATGATAAGCGGTTTCCAGCAAGGTATTCTCTGCAAGTACTGAAATAAGTGGTAACAGATAGTTTTGTGATAGGATAATTTGTAACGAGCAACAAGTAACAAAAGTAAATAAAGTGCAGCAAGGTGGCCCAATCCCTTTTGTAGCAAAGGACAAGCCTGGACAAACTCTTATATAGAGAAAAGCGCTCCCAAGGACACATGGGAATATCATCAAGCTAGTTTTCATCACGCTCATATGATTCGCGTTCGGTACTTTGATAATTTGGTATGTGGGTGGACCGGTGCTTGGGTACTGTCCTTACTTGGACAAGCATCCCACTTATGATTAACCTCTATTGCAAGCATCTGCAACTACAACAAAAGTATTAAGGTAAACCTAACCATAGCATGAAACATATGGATCCAAATCAGCCCCTTACGAAGCAACGCATAAACTAGGGTTTAAGCTTCTATCACTCTAGCAACACATCATCTACTTATTACTTCCCAATGCCTTCCTCTAGGCCCAAATAATGGTGAAGTGTCATGTAGTCGACGTTCACATAACACCACTAGAGGAGAGACAACATACATCTCATCAAAATATAAAACGAATACCAAATTCACATGACTACTAATAGCAAGACTTCTCCCATGTCCTCAGGAACAAACGTAACTACTCACAAAGCATAATCATGTTCATAATCAGAGGGGTATTAATATGCATATAGGATCTGAACATATGATCTTCCACCAAATAAACCAACTAGCATCAACTACAAGGAGTAATTAACACTACTAGCAACCTACTAGCACCAATCCCGGACTTGGAGACAAGAATTGGATACAAGAGATGAACTAGGGTTTTGAGAGGAGATGGTGCTGATGAAGATGTTGATGGAGATTGCGCTCTCCCGATGAGAGGAGCGTTGGTGATGACGGTGGCGATGATTTCCCCCTCCCGGGGGGAAGTTTCCCCGGCAGAACAGCTCCGCCAGAGCCCTAGATTGGTTCTGCCAAGGTTTCGCCTCGTGGCGGCGGAGTTTCGTCCGAGAAGATGGCTTCTTATTTTTTTTCATCGAAAGACTTCATATATCAGAAGATGGCCACCGGAGGGCCACCAGGGGGCCATAAGGTAGGGGGCGCGCCCAGGGGGGTAGGGCGCGCCCCCACCCTCGTGGGCAGGGTGTGGCCCCCTGGTGAATTTCTTTCGCTGAGTATTTTTTATATATTCTGAAAACATCTTCCGTGAAGTTTCAGGACTTTTGGAGCTGTGCAGAATAGGTGTCTAATATTTGCTCCTTTTCCAGCCCAGAATCTCAGCTGTCGGCATTCTCCCTCTTTATATAAACCTTGTAAAATAAGAGAGAATAGGCATAAGTATTGTGACATAATGTGTAATAACAGTCCATAATGCAATAAATATCGATATAAAAGCATGATGCAAAATGGACGTATCACGCAATATATGATGATATATGTGTATGATCAAGAGGGTTTAAGCTATGGTTCGGATATGACCAGAGCCCCCAAGTAGTCATAATTATGGCATTGCGCCGATCAAGAGGTGTAGCTATGGTTCGAATACGACCAAGCCCCCAAGTGATTTCCCTGGTGGCCTTATGCCTACCAAGAGGTGTAGCTATGGTTCGAATATGACCAAGCCCCCAAATGATTTCCCTGGTGCCCTTATGCCTATCAAGAGGTGTAACTATGGTTCGAACCCATAGCCCCCAAGTGATTTCCCTGGTGGCCTTATGCCTATCAAGAGGTGTAGCTATGGTTCGAATACGACCAAGCCCCCAAGTGATTTCCCTGGTGCCCTTATGCCTATCAAGAGGTGTGACTATGGTTCGAACATAGCCCCCAAGTGATATTGTGAGCTGTGCTCAAGGGACACCCATGTTTGAGCTGTGTTGTGCAGCAGACTCTCTTTTGCCCCTTATGATAATATTGACTTGATAGCCGGATTACCGAAGTAACCAGAGCTGTGCTCTTACGATAATATTGGCTTGATAGCCGGATCAAGAGGTGTAGCTATGGTTTGAATACGACCAAGCCCCCAAATGATACTGTGGGCTGTGCTCGAGGGGCACCTATGTTTGAGCTGTGCTTTTGCGACAGACTCTCTTTTGTCCCTTTAATTTTTCCTGAGAACTCGAACTTGCGAGAGATTATTCTTTTTGAACTGGAAATTCTTAAACCGGATACTGAGGGCTTCAAAGCTTTGTGGGAGATAGCTTCCCCTTGAGCCGGATTTCAAACCGGAATCCTTCTTTTTAAGCCGGAAATTTTCTGACGGCCTTTTAATTTTCACCAATATGGCGGTTTAGGGTCCTGCATTGGATAACTTTGCAAGCCGAAGTAATTGCACTTTTAAAGAAAGCAATATATAATATAAAATATACTGGATGGATTTCACCTGATATGTCAGGCCAGTTAATATCCATCGCGGTTTTGATGATCACCATGGTAAAGCTGAAATCAACCACGACCGAGTCGGCCGCGGGAGCAGATAGATGTGCTGGCCACGATGTTGTAAGCTAGCACGGATGGCGAGTTGATGTAAACCGGGCCACAGGGACGGCGACTTGCGCATGTTCACACACCGGGTGGTATGACATAGAGGAAACGCCGGTGCAAAATGCTGCTATCGCATACTCCGCACCCGCCGTATAACACCTCATTTGTAATGAACAACTGCCCTGCATCAAAAAGTATCGCAAACCACAAAACTTGTTTCACAAAAATTGATATGTGCTGAAATAAACCGGACGGATATCACCTGGTAGTTTTTACTTGCAGGCTAGGAGAGCTTTCTCTACATTATATGCATACTTGCATTGTGCACTTACTGGTACTCCCTCCGGTTTTGCTTATACATCACTCATGTGATTGAAGTGCCACCGAGGCTGCGCACACACGCACAGTTTCCTGGCGACGTGCAAACCCTGACCTCGGGATTTGGAGCGGCCGATTCGCTATTGTCCCCGCCTGCTGCCCTTTTTTTTCTTCTTAATGACTTTCCCTTTAGTGAGTCTGTCAGATTGGTCAGGTAGCAAACACAAAAACTGTGGTATTAACGAATGTACGCCGCTGTTTCAGGAGTTTGTCGCGTATATGACATCCATCCTTTCTTTTTCTTATGAGCAGGGCGACATAGGTAACACTTTATTCCCTCCAAAGTGAAACACATCCCCTTACCACCAATGACAAATAAGCTGACACCATTATTATGAACTTCAGAATTTGCAGCCTACTCTTTCTGACCATATCCAACAAATATTGAGGGCGATCCACGAAGGACAAAGGCACGAGGTGAAAGGAAACCGGCTTGACTGCACTCAGGGAAACTAGTCTCCTTCCCACATTTTCCTGTGTTTGACTCAGTCTATTGCCTGAATTTCTTTGACAGTATAATGGACTGATGTTTTTGATTTTGACATTGGAGTGGAGGGTGTTGTCATCTTTAAAAGAAATGGCTGAAGCTGCAGCTCGCCCTCGCCGGTGCGATGGCTTCAAAAGCGAAGTTTGCAGAGGTGAACCGGCACGGGAACAGCTAGCGGGAGCGGCAGCGGTGAACCGGCACCGGTCGGAACAAGCCAGATCGCGGCTGCGGCGGCTCAAAGGCGTGGTTGCAGCTAAAGAAGCCGCGAAAGTGCAACCAACGACAGTAGAGGCGTGGGGATCCGCAGCACCGCAGGGCGAAGGACGACGACCCGCAGCGATGCCGGCAAGTCGGCTGCTCAAGAGGCAAGCAACCGTGTCCACAGTGGTGACTTGTCCGCAGATGTGCAACTGAACGGCGGTGGTTTGGCTGTAGTTTGATGGCGACGGGAACTCAGGGCCGGGGCATGTTGAGGTAAAACGGCTCAGCAGCGCCGGATCCCAGCCAAACGGCACAACACACGACGATTCACAGCTGTACAAAAGGCAGCAGCAGGGCGGCTCACAACAGAAGAGGCGATGGTGACCCGGAGTCGTGTCCGGAATGGCTTAACGCTGAAACGAAGTACACCACAGTCGTCAGGGGTGGACGGCGGTTTAGAGACGGGGCCGCGGACATGGGAACCAACAGGTGGGTCAGCGGGGCACGGGCAGTTTAGAGAGATGCAGCCATGGCCAGTTCATCCGCGTCAAAGGTGGAGCAGCCATAGCCGGTTCATGAGAAGGTGGTGCGACGAGGCCGGGTCACAGTGAGCGGACGACCCAATGGCGGAGCAAGCGAACCACCAGGCGGCCGGTCCAAGCGCGAAGTGACCCGGATGGATGTCATAGTAGAAGCGGAGGCAGCCCGCCAAAGCCACGGTGGTGGCGGAAGTGGCAACTTGACGGAGGCCACGGGTATAGGAAGTAGGCCGGAGGAGTGGCTGAAACCACGGCGTTTCGGAGGTGAGCGACCCGGCTCGGAGGTGAGCAACCCGGCTCGAAGGTGAGCGACCCGGCTCGGGGCGAGGGGTGGCGACTCGTCCGTGGCGGAGTGAGGTCGAGGCCGGCTCAGGTGAGGCGGGTGGTTTGTGGTGCTCAACGGCGATTTACGGCAGGGCGTGGCCTGCTTAGCCCGGAGCAGAGGCGGAGACACGGCGGCAGCTCGTCCACGGCGGAAGGTGGAGATGGAACCACCGCGGTAAAGCCTGATGAAGACTGCAGAGGGGCGTTGGTGTCAACGGCAGGCGGGGCCCTCGGACCGTGGCGGCTCGGCGTCGGGGGGCGAGCTTAACGGCTGACAGGGCGGTTTGGAGGCGGCCACTTGGAATAGGTGACTCGTCGCAGCGGCAAGGCAGCGGAGATGAAAACCGGTGACCCGTCGGACCGCTTGCGGAGGTGGCGAAGCGGGCGGCCGACCCAGAGGCGAAGTGGTTTTAACGGGGTCCGCGGGCACAATGACCTCGAGGACCGCAGACTGGCAGGTCGGAGGTGCGGCTGGTCATCTCAATCGCGGCGACAGCAAGCCGAATAACGCCGAGGTACCGGGTCGACACGGCGGAGGCCACGGCGGTTTAGCAGCGGAGATGGCTCGGAGATTTGATGATGTGGAAACGGCGTGAGGCAGCAGCGAGGCGCTCGGCCGGGCGACTCAGGGTCCGGATCATGGTTGTTTTCCCTTCCTGGATTGGGATTGACTTGTCAAGTTTTAGTGTATCACCGTTGGACCATGGATTCAATCCTCCTTTTCTTTTTCTAGCGGATCAGCTTTCTAGCAGTAGTACAAGTTGATACGGACTGATCTTGACGCGGCGTGTGGCGGCTCAAGATTTTTGTCTACCTTGGTGACGCGTATCGCGCTGATAACACACAAACCGCCAAACCCTAATTTCCTTTGAACTTAACTTGAACTGACCTTCGATCTGACTGTTTGCCTTCGAAAATACAAATCCTTCCTTGATGACTCTTCTTCATCCGAAATTGCGAACCTCTCGGTCCTCCAGAGAGATCCCTCCAAGAACTCAACACCAACGTGCGACGGCCCCACGGTGGACGCCAACTGTCGTGAAATTGTCAAGGCAGATGTCCTAGTGTGAGGACTTAGTCGTGAGGCCAACACATCTATGTGGTAGCTGGGGTTGAGCAGAATCGAGAGACGCAACACAAGATAAGGATTTAGACAACTTCGGGCCCCGGGAAATATCATTCGGTAACAACCCTACATGTTGTTTGTGGCTAGATCTCATTATCATCACGAAGGAGTCACCGTAAACCAGCTCTCCCAGTTATGTCTAGCCCTAAGATTATCTCTCCCCCCTCTTGGGGTGCCCTGCCCCTCCTTATATATGTTGAAGGGGCGGATTACATGTAGGGTCCTACTCGGATTAAGACTTAAATATTCTGACTTCTCTTCATGGGCTTCATAACATCTCGGGCTTCATAATGTCTTGGGCTTACTAACCCCTGGCGACTCTGTCTGCCGGGTTATGACTCCTGCCGGTTTATGATTGTCTGCCGGGTTATGACTCCTGCCGGTTTATGATTGCCTGCCGGGTTATGACTCCTGCCGGTTTATGATTGCCTGCCAGGTTATGAATCCTGCCGGTTTATGATTGTTTGCCGGGTTATGACTCCTGTCGGGTTATCATCTGACTTAAGACCTGCCGGGTTAACAGGTCCCAGCCGGGTTATAACTCCGGCCGGGTCATACCGCGGGGTATATCCTCGACACTTGCTGTCGTGGAATTGTCACGGTAGATGTCCTAGTGTGAGGACTTAGTCGTGAGGCAAACGCATCTATGTGGTAGCTTGAGAGGGGTTGAGCGGAATCGAGAAACGTAACACAAGACAAGGGTTTAGACAACTTCGGGACCCGGGAAACATCATCCGGTAACAACCCTACATGCTGTTTGTGGCTAGGTCTCATTATCATCACGAGGGAGTCGCTGTAAACCGGCCCTCCCAGTTATGCATAACCCTTAAGATTATTTTTCTCCCCCCTTGGGGTGCCTTTCCCCTCCTTATATATGTTAATGGGGTGGGTTACATGTAGAGTCCAACTCAGATTAAGACTTAAACTATTTCGACTTCTCTTCATGGGCTTCTTAACGTCTTGGGCTCCATAACCCCTGGCAACCGAGTTATCACTGACTGTCGGGTTATGACTGGTGCCGGTTTATGATGATCTGCCGGTTTATGATGGTCTGCCGGTTTATGATGGTTTGCCGGGTTATCACTGTCTGCCGAGTTATGACTGGTGCCGGGTTATGATGATCTACCGGTTTATGATGGTTTGTCGGTTTATGATGGTCTGTCGGGTTATCATTGTCTGTTGGGTTATGACTGTCTGCCGGGTTATCATCTGACTTAACTCCTGCCGGGTTATCATCCGACTTAACTCCTGCCGGTTTATCATCTAACTTAACTCCTGCCGGTTTATCAAGTACCAGCCAAGTTATAACTCCGGACGAGTCATACCGCGGGTATATCCCTGACATTAGCCCCCATTTTAATTTGGATTTATCCATGTTAAACTGATCCTGAGCATCCTTAAATGCTTGTCATTTCCTTCTAGAAAATCTAGGTCAATAGGCCAGCTTCATAATCAATTTGCTGACATTGGTTTGTTATAGAAAAAATATTATGAAGAATAATTCATTTGACTCAGCTCCCAATACTTAATAGAATATTGGTCCTCGAAATACTCATCCGATCTTTAGCCAGTTTAAGGATGTAGATCTTGTCGGTTTATGAATATTGATGGCACCGGGTCATAACTGTTTGTTAACGTCAGCTTTGAAAATATACCTCTTATATGCCTATCACATGTAGCCCCCAAGTCTTAAGAAGGTAACGTAATAACAGCTTAAGATTTGCTTCAATATGAATGTCGCAATCTTGAAGAAATCCAGTTTGTTCATCTCAATCACCAGTCGGAACTGAGTATTCCACATATGTAGCCCCCAAGTGTCGGGTTGTCATGCTTGGAGCAACCAGGTACTTGTAATTGCCTGATGCTCATAAAACTTCAACCAGTGTAGCCCCCAAGGGCCGGGTCATTATGCAATAATGAGCAGGGACTTTGTAAATATAATCATGTAGACTTTGAACAACAATGTGTATCCCCCAAGGGCCGGCTCAGTAAGATAATATTGGGCTGGGACTTGGTATATACTTCAATGAAAATAACATCATATAATGTAACCCCCATCATGGGGCTTGAACCCACGTCCACAAGGTTAAGAGCCTTGTGCTTTACCAACTGAGCAGTGGACCCTTCAATATAATGGATTAAAAGCTTTGTAGCTTGAATGGTTGACAGGAGCAATTGGTTGCCCCAAGGGCCGGCTCATTACGATATGATGAGTCGGGTCTTCAATAAGGTGAGCAAACAATGACTTTGCATTAGCCCCCAAGTGTCATGGTGCATGCTTGCAGCGACATGAGACTTGTGTATTTGATGTAATCCCAACTTGAATAATGTAGCCCCCAAGTGCCGGGTCGTAAACCTGTAGTGACTCGGGACTATTCCTTCCGTTGTAGTATAAATTATATACATTGCGCTGAAGCGACTTTGAAAACCTCAATTATAATATTAGTTATTGATAACCATAACAAAAATCCCGCCGTGTTGGCTATTAAAGATTTGAATAATATAACCTGGTTTGAAAACCGATTCCTGCCATATAAACCGGTATATCCGTGCCCATATGATACATGCTATGATGATGTAATGATGATGCAACGTATGACGCAATATATGATGATGTATGTGTATGATCAAGAGGGTTTAAGCTATGGTTTGGATATGACCAGAGCCCCCAAGTAGTCATAATTGTGGCATTGCGCCGATCAAGATGTGTAGCTATGGTTTGAATACGACCAAGCCCCCAAGTGATTTCCCTGGTGCCCTTATGCCTATCAAGAGGTGTAACTATGGTTCGGACCCATAGCCCCCAAGTGATTTCCCTGGTGGCCTTATGCCTATCAAGAGGTGTAGCTATGGTTCGGATACGACCAAGCCCCCAAGTGATTTCCCTGGCGCCCTTATGCCTATCAAGAGGTGTGACTATGGTTCGAACATAGCCCCCAAGTGATATTGTGAGCTGTGCTCAAGGGATACCCATGTTTGAGATGTGTTGTGCAGCAGACTCTCTTTGGCCCCTTATGATAATATTGGCTTCATAGCCGGATTACCGAAGTAACCAGAGCTGTGCTCTTATGATAATATTGGCTTCATAGCCGGATCAAGAGGTGTAGCTATGGTTCGAATACGACCAAGCCCCCAAATGATACTATGAGCTGTGCTCAAGGGGCACCTATGTTTGAGCTGTGCTTTTGCAGCAGACTCTCTTTGGTCCCTTTAATTTTTCATGAGAACTCGAACTTGCGAGAGATTATTCTTTTTGAACCGGAAATTCTTAAACCGGATACTGAGAGCTTCAATGCTTTGTGGGAGATAGCTTTCCCTTGAACCGGATTTCAAACCAGAATCCTTTTTTTAAGCCGGAAATTTTCTGACGGCCTTTTAATTTTCACCAATATGGCGGTGTAAGGTCCTGCATTAAATAACTTTGCAAGCCGAAGTAATTGCACTTTTAAAGAAAGCAATATATAATATAAAAATATGCTGGATGGATTTCACCTGATATATTAGGCCAGTTAATATCCACCGCGGTGTTGATAATCACCATGGTGAAGTTGAAATCAACCACGGCCGAGCAGCCGCAGGAGCAGAAAAATGAGCCGGCCGCGACATTTTAAGCCAGTGCGGACGGGCGAGTCAATCGCAGGCGCGGTAAGCCACGCGAATGGCGAGTCAATCGCAGGCGCAGTCCCGCCGAGTTGATGTAGATTGAGCTATACAGGCGGCAGCTTGCGCACACCCGTTCAACAACAAGCGGGCACGGACACCGGTGCATGATGATGCCAATGCACACTTCATAGACACAGCATGACACGACCTTTATAATGAATCCTTGTCATGCATATAAATATCTCAAGCCAAAGTTATTTCTCTTAATGAAATTAATACATGCGGTTTAAAATAAACTGGACGAATATCACCTTTGTATTTTGAGACGTAGTCATGTCCTTCTTTGAATCTCACTGTTCCTCTCTTCCTTCTGTATGAATAGCTAGTCTCCTTGCCACGTCATCCAGTATTTAATTCAGTTTGTCGCCTGTGTCTCTTTGACAGTATAATGGACTTATGTTGTTGACCTTGATGTTGGATGGTGTTGATTTGAAATCCAAGTTCGGCACCGACGACATGCGCGAGACTAGATTAAGCAGTAAACAAACGCTGCGTATAAAGGCAGCAAACATGTGCTCTGGCTGGGCAATTAGTCAGGCCGGCATTGCTAATTTCTGAAGAAGCTCGGACTGAAACTTTGACTCGTAAAAAACAGAAACAAGCCAACAGAGGCATGGTTTCAGCCTGACACATCAGCACGGTAATCCGGCGGAAACGGGGGCGCTCAGAGGCGCTGCAGTCCGGAGATTTGATAATCGAGGCATCCTCAATGGTGATTTGGCGCGGAGGTAACCCGGCGACTTGACACAACAGAGAGCGCTGCGGGCATGCGGCGGAAGGGACGGAAAGCTCGACGCGGCCGTGTCGGCGGCTTGAAGGCGAGCAGGGCCAACCCGCAGCAGCTTGAAGCAAGCGGTGACCCGACGAGGGCAGTTCAATGGTGACAGAGGAGCGGCGACTGGAGTATGCAGTCCGTGTAGCGGTCCGAGGCGGACGTCGTCCCTCTGATGAAGGTGTAGGGGTTGACTCAGAGCAGCGGGGTCGCGTGCAGACGGTTTGGAGGCGGAAAACGGCGGCGACTCGGCTCACCGGCTCGACGGAGACCAGCAACTCGGCCGCGGAGTCACGCAACCAGCAGCGAAGGAGTCCGAATCCATCCCCCGCCCGGCGGCGGTTTAGCGCAGCACAACGAGGCGACGGTGTCCGCGAAGGCGACAACGCCGACCGGCGGCGGTTTGGCGTAACACAACAAGGCGGCGGCGGCCGCGGAGGCGACAACGCCGACCGGCGGCGGTTTAGCGCAACACAACAAGGCGGCGGCAGAAGCGGCCAGCATAGGCGGCTCAAGGCTGGTTCGGTGCGGCGAAGTAGCTGAATCAGGGGCAGTTTTGACAGCCGGTTCAAGGTAGAGGCGACGCTCTGAGCAATAAAGCGGCTTGACGCGACTCAGGGTAATGGCAACTTCAGCAGATAACAGGGATGATACATCGAAGTAAGCTCAGAGGCAAAAATGAATCTGGCGGTTTAATATTGTAGTGATGATGATCCGGCGCTGGCTCAACGCAGAAGCAAAACCGGCGAGGCGTGGCGTTTCGACGAGGGCGGCAAGGAGTGAAATCCACTTCGGTGGCTCCGCGAGGTGACCGGTGAAGGCGAAGACGGAGGTGCCGGATCTCGGCAAAGGCAGAGACCGCGGCAGAGGGACGCTGGTGATTCGGCGGATTGAGGCTGTGGCGACGGGGCACGGTTGAAGCGCGGCGACTTCCTGGAGCGGCGGCGACGGCGGAGGTGCGATGGCGAGTCTGATCATCGGCGGCTCAAGGTGAGGCCGCGTGGGGGTGAAGGTAGTAGCAGTGCAGCGCCGGCGCGCGACGGCGGGTTGTGCATCTCCCCGGATCAGTCGTAGTCGCGACTGAGGCGGGCCGGCCAGCACGGCGGGTTTTGAAGCGAAGGCGGCACGGAAGTCAGTGACTTTGACGAGACGAGACCGCTCGTGCTACCCAAACCGGCGATTGCAGCAAACTCTGTGATGATCCGGAGAGGCGATTTTGCGGAACCGGGGCGGCTTTGTGGAAGTGGAGACGACCAGCGATGTGGCAGCTCAGAACGGTACCGCGCGGAGACGACGGCGGTAAAGAAGCGGCTCGACAACATCGGCCTGGTGCAGGAGCCGGGGTGGTTCCAGGCCGAAAGAGGGTCGAGTCGCGACAGGCAGTTCGAAACAGGCCTCAGCGCGGGTTGACCCCAGCAACTGAAGAGGTGAGATGTCCACTGCAGTCCCCATATAGCGTTAAAACGGCGACGATGGGTCACTTTTTGATCAGCAGCCTGCTCAGGCTTCTATGGAAGAAATACTCGGATCGTTTGGTGCTTTCCTCAATCCATGTATGAGTCTCAATCCATGTATGAGTCAAACTTGTAGTACTTTAGAGTTGATTTTGCCTTCGTTTGGAGCAACAGTTGATTTCCTCGGGACCCGTAACATGGGTCAGCGATAATCCGGCCGATCAGACTGCTGCTTGTGGATGCAATAGCAATCTGACCCGGCCACCGCTGATAGCTTCGTTTGACTGCCGCAGTATCTCGGTTTCGACGGAAAAAATCTCTTCTCGCTCTTGGTGAATTATGGAAGTTGGCGCCCATCGTGGAGCGCGCGCACGGTGGTAATGAGTTCTTGGAGTATATTCCCGACACTTCCTCGGACCGGGGGGGGGGGGGGGGGGGGGGGGGGGGGGGGGAGGAGGCAGCCCCTTGTGGCCCTTCCTCTCTTCCCACTAAAGACCGTCAAGGCCATTAGTTCCCTCCGAGGGTTCTGATAACCCTCCGGCACTCCGATAATCATCCGGTGTTCGAATAATATCGTCCAATATATCAATATTTATGTCTCGACCATTTCGAGACTCCTTGTTATGTTCGTGATCTCATCCGGGACTCTGAACAATCTTCGGTCATCAAATCATATAACTCATAATACAAATCGTCGTCGAACGTTAAGCGTGCGGACCCTACCCGTTCGAGAACTATGTAGGCATGACCGAGACACATCTCCGGTCAATAACCAATAGCGGCACCTGGATGCTCATATTGGCTCCTACATATTCTACCAAGATCTTTATCGGTCAAACCGCATAACAACATACGTTGTTTCCTTTGTCATCGGTATGTTACTTGCCCGAGATTCGGTCGTCGGTATCATCATACCTAGTTAAATCTCGTTACCGGCAAGTTTCTTTACTCGTTTCGTAATGCATCATCCCGCAACTAACTCATTAGTCACATTGCTTGCAAGGCTTGGAGTGATGAGCATTACCGAGAGGGTCCAGAGATACCTCTCCGAAACACGGAGTGACAAATCCTAATCTCGATCTATGCTAACTCAACAAACACCATCGGAGACACCTATAGAGCATCTTTATAATCACCCAGTTACGTTGTGACGTTTGATAGCACACAAGGTGTTCCTCCGGTATTTGGGAGTTGCATAATCTCATAGTCAGAGGAACATGTATAAGTCATGAAGAAAGCAATAGCAATAAAACTAAACGATCATATATGCTAAGCTAACGGATGGGTCTTGTCCATCACATCATTCTCTAATGATGTGATCCCGTTCATCAAATGACAATACATATCTATGGTTAGGAAACTTAACCATCTTTGATTAACGAGCTAGTTGTAGCGACCCGACCTCAGACGGTCAAGTCTTTGTGCTTAAGTGTCATCCCTGGATCAGTATGGTGACACACACAGTACTCGAGGATTTATAACAGAGGTAAATCACATGTATAAAGTAACGTAATTACTATTACCTCAATACATATAGCGGAAGTAACAAAGGTTGTGGATTCCCATCAACACCAACGACAAAGTTGAGTGTAGAAATCATAACCCTAACGTATCACTTACTCTCATAAGAATCCTGCAACATGAGACGTTGCAGCCACAAAGGGTCAGTACATTGAATGTACTGGCAAATTCACACCATAGGATAATGATGAATAATAGCTATCACTACATGCATATATGGCTGGTGGAAAGCTCTAAGTTTATTTTTGCATAAAGCCAAATTTTCCCTACAACAAAGGAATATATTTTGTTTAACTACAAAGTTTGTTGAAAACATTGAGAATGTTCCTCCAACTCAATCCCAAAGTAATAATTATAACACAACAAAATAATTAAATAAAGTGATGAGATCAACATGATAATTCAAGAACCAGATACTCAAGATGTCCATAACCGGAGACACGGCTAATCATGATTAGTTTGTACACTCTGCAGAGGTTTGCGCACTTTTTCCCACAAGACTCGATCTCCTCCGTTGGATTTCTCGCACTACATGGTGTTTGAGAAACGGATGACCGAGACACAGTCTTTCAGAAGCATTAACTCTAACCCCGAGTAGACCATACCAACCTACATCCCCTACATCTGCTAGCCTACCACTGAAAGAGGTCATGCAACTTACTCCACTATGCTAGAGCCCATAATAGCTTTTGGCTGCACACGGAAGTTTCTAGCATGAATGATCTTATGATCCCTTTGAGCCTGGGTGGCAATCCATAGGGTGATCACACGGGTCCTCCGGGTTCCCCTTGGGCAAGCACTGGGTTCTCCAGGTCCCAGGCAAACCACTGTGTACTCCAGGGTGCCCCAACCAATCCAGGCATATGTGTATTAAAGTAGCCACCTTAAGCATAACGTAGAAGTTACTCCCAAGGTTTGAATAAAAGGACAATAGGTTCCTACCTCATCATCTACTTCTCAATACCCACAAGTTAACAAATCCTACTCGTGCAATCTTTGAGGGTTGAAACTAATGCATAAAAACTGGGTAAAAGGGATATGATAAAAGTTTGAACTTGCCTTGTATAGTGGATGAAGATGATTCGCACTGATAACTCCTGATAGTTCTACTCGTCACACTCCGTTCAATATATCGTGAGCAAGCAATAGTAACCACACATAAGCAATCATGCAAAAGAATCGAAGAAAAGATCTCAGAGAACTTCAAAAACAAGCAAATAACTCTTGCAACAGAAAACAATTTCTAACAGTACCAAAATTGGGTGAATTTGGCGTTATCAGAAAGTTTAGGTCAAGAGCTTCGATTTACAAAAAGAATCAATTAAATCGGAGTTATAACTCAAGTTATGATCAAAAGAAGTTTGAATATGAGTCTGAACAAATTTTGAAATTTGAAAATTTCAAAAAGTTGATGTGACAGGTTCACTAGATAGGTGAAAACAAGACAAAACTATAGGCGCTGGTTTTCATCTAATTTGGATGAACGAGTAAAAAGTTATGTCTATTTGAAGAATCAGGGCCAAGCTGTTTTACGATAGAAAAAATAGCTACGGCTAAAAAAATCGAGGTCTAATGTATAAATACATAGACTAATTGATAATCTAATTATTCTATCGTACTAGTCTAGAAATAATAAACTACGGGAGTATAAAAAGGAAAAAAACAAAGAAATATACCTTTATAAGGTAGAGAAAAGATGACTTCGGAGAGAGAAGACAATTTCCAAAAGTCCCGTTGAAGAGGAGAAAAATATTTCTCTTTAATGAATCTAGTCAAATCAAAATATTGATTTAACCCGAATCGGATGATTTTTGGAGGCTCTATGGGTCTATATTTATAAATGGAAAAGAGGTTTAGGGATTAAAGGCTAGGCAATGTGGGACTAAACATATACATACGTAGATGAAATTTGAAAAAAATCATGAGCTAAATGTTAGACCCGGCCGCGCGTTGTAGTTTTTTTTCTTAAACAAAATTCGGTCAAATAAAAAAAGGTTGGCTGGGCCTGGCCCATGTAGGAGAGAGGAGAAAAGAATAAAATGATGGGGCGCCCGATGCCACTATGTTGCGTATGTAGGCGAGAGTTAGTTCCAGGTGCACGTGCAATTTTTTTAGAAACAGAAAAGGAAAAAAAAGAATAAGGAAAATGAAATTTTATATAGGCACATTATATATCAATCTTTTTAGAAAAAGATTTTCCACAACATGAACATTTTTCTAGTGCCAACTGAAATTCACAAATATTTAAATAAAGCAAAGACGGCTATTGATGTAATAAAATCCAATAAAAATCATTTTAAAAATACCAAAATTATTTCAAAATTATTTATCTCTAATTTTCTACTATAGGGAATCATTTTACCCTATTTTCCATATATTTTAATTTTTGGAGAAAAATAATTTGAATAAAATCCAAATAACTCCAAATTGAAAATAATTTCAAAGGGACTTTAAATTTGGTTCTTTTAAACTTCCAACTCATATTTCATATGTTTTGAAGAAGTCATTTTATCTTCTCTCATGAAAATCATTGAGTTGCTTAAAGTTTCTGAATTTGAAATATTTCCAAATGAAAATCAAATCTTTTCAACAACCCTTTTCATTTATTTAAATGGAAGAATTCATGTCATCTTCTCTCTAGGGTTTTGTGATGAAATAAATTTGAATTCTTGGACATCAGAAAGCAAAGTGAAAGTTTTGGAAAAGTCATTTTATTCCCTCTCATTTAACTTTCAAAAAGTTTCGAATTTCACTCAATTTCACACAAGCAACCACAGTACAATCAAACAAATCTATTTATTTAATATAACATCCAGAAATTTAGAATTTTGGGATGTTACAAACCTACCACCCTTAAAACGAATCTCGTCCTCGAGATTCGGAGAGGCTAGCAAGAAATAGGTTAGGTTTGGGGTCTTCTCAAAATCCCTCGATCGTCTCCGGGGGTCTCGGGTGCTACCACCCTTAGAAGCATGGTTACGGTTCCAACAAAACTCATATACTCCATCCTTATTGTTGGCAGTGTCGGTCTTCTCAGATTTTTAGGATAATTCCTTCTCTGTCTCTTCTGGTAGTGGCATAACCTTGTTTTTCAATTCTGTGTCCTTTCATCTTGGTACGGGTCTTCTGTGAATGGGTCTTCTTAGCTGACGGGTCTGGCGCCAATAATAAAAAACTATCGATATCTCATGGTGGTCAACAATTTATGGTTTCTCCTGCAGGAAATGGGTCTGGGCTTCATTCTCACCGTATATCCTACGGTTGGCAACAACTGCCTTATACAAGGGAAAATACTTATACCATTCTAAGGTTTAAACAAGGTATTGGTTGTCGTCACTCTACTATAGGTAAGTCACTTAGATTTACCATCCCATATAGCAAGGCGAATAATAAGAGTAAGTCGGTATGGTGATCGATCCACCTCGCACCCAAATCATTACCTTGTATATGGTTTAGCGAATCTCACATTCTAACACTCGACCATCCTCACAAGCATTGCAGAATTTCTCTTGTCGACGAACCAAGTTCGGATAAATCCATTGATTCTGCAAGCCAAACAAACATCTATCGTTTCTTCACAACTCTCATGTTTTGCGTAAACTCCTATAAGATCGTCTGTTGATAAAATCGTAACTTCTTCCAGGGTTTTTCCTTCAGCAAGAGTGTGCTTGCTTCTTGGCAGGTCCTGGGGCCTGTGGGTTACGGCCCATCTCATCACTTGTAAACCTTGAAATCATCATCGGGGGCAACTGATCATTTTTCCAACATCCAGCTTCCTAGCATTCTTAAATCCATCCAATTGTACTATCTCCCTTCCTTCTATTTGTACCAAGCTAAGACGTGATTACTCAGACTCATCATGGGATTATAATTGCCCCACATTACCAACATTCTACCTCCTTTATATCCAATAGTACTTCATCTCTTCATACTCTTGGGATACCCCACATATGGAGACAAAACTCTTACTTATTTTGTCTGAAATCCACTCCGTGGCATATCATTCTCCTTTCCATGGGTCAAGTGTCCTCACAGGGTACTACCACCCTTAAAATGCAAAAATTCTTCCATAGACCAAATTTCTCATATCCTCGAAAATGGTCAAAATCTTTCTCCATAGAGTAAAAACTCATAAAATTCCAAATAGTACCCACGATACTAACTTTATTGATTCTCAAAGTATTACAATCTCCTGCACTTCCATTACATGCCTCAACTCAACCTCAATATAAAGGAAAATGTTCTCACTACTACTACTATACTTCTCACAAACACAACTAATTATCACAAGTCTCCTTCTCCTTGGGACAATTTCTGGCAAAGTGCCTTGCTTCATTATAACGAAAACATATTACTTCTTACAAGTCTCGAGGTTTCCTCATGATTACATAGCCTCCTTGGGTCCTCGACTTCCTTTTTGGGCAACTGCTGAAGTAGTGCCCTGACTCCTTGCACCTGAAACAGGTGATATGACTCAGGTCCTTCCTGGTATCCAATCTACTTCTCTTCCTGGACTTTTCCGTTCCAATCAGGGCTTCTATTTCCCATGGGTCATACTCTACTTCCGCTGTTGGGAATTCTACTAGATCCACATTCATACAATTCTGGGAGATATGTCCTTCTTCTCCACATGAATAGCATGACTTGGTGCAGGGTTTAATTGGGTCTTCTTCGGGTGTGTTCTTCACCTCTTCCTTCATCACAGGTTCTTCTAAATTTTCCATGAGGACTCCTTTCATTGCTTCTTTCTTATGCTGGATGGTTCTTTGTACCATGGGGTAAATGTGACACTGAGTAGGGTAGTGGGTAGTCCCTTCACACAAGAAACAAGTTACCTGCCTAGTGGCATTCTTCATCTGGGTGACTTCCATCACAATTAAGGCATTCATCCCTTGTGTTCTCTATGGTTGTGTCCTATTTCTCCATAGAGCTTGCATGCACAAGGTTTCTTCATATCACTTACATCACGCTTCAATTTCTGGGACACAAACCGAGACTTTGGCAAAGTCAACTTAAATTCTTTCCATGTGATTACTCCTTGCCATCCATTGATGGTTTGGTACATCCTCCACCAAGTAGCAGTACATATTTCAAAGCACGGAAGAGCATGCTGGGTCATATCCTTTCCGGCTATAGGGTTATTCTTCATGTGATCTTCCCTGTTCTAAATCCATCAGTTTGTCTCCAATTGACTCATCGGTCCAGAAAATACAAGCTCATCTCCATTCATTCTCTATTGGGTCCGTGGTTTTGGGGTGAGATGAGAGAGAGAGAGAGGGATACACACAATGCAAATAGTAGTTTTGAAAAAATAGATTTTATTTTGTGGCTGTCAGAAAAACATTAAACAAATGACAGCTCACAAATGTCGCATCTAACGTAGGTACAACAGGGGTTTGGTCTTCTAAAGGTCAAAAAATCTTCAAAGTCATCAAACTCTTCAAGTCATGTTCATGTCCCCGATGGCTTCTTCCAATCATGCTTGTCCTTCTCAAGTTCTTTTGCTAGATCAACTCTGTTGACGCGAAGTTTCTCGTGACGTCCTTCAATATTTCTGGAGTTGCGTTCCAAAGTTCTGGGTTTCAACTTACTTGTCATGAACCATGGTCCTACTGTCCTTCAGTTCCCGACAGATCTCCGGTATCTCAAGGTTTTGCTCCTCCAGCTTGGCTAGTTTCAGCTTCTGGGTCCTGAGTTCTTCACAAAATGCTTACTTGTCAAACACGGCTTCCTAAAGGTCCACCCTAAACTTCTTGATGTAATATTCCAGATCCTGGTGATACACTGGCTAAGGTTAAAACTTCATCTTTTGTTGATAGGTGCTCCATTAGCCCTTTTGTCATCCAATCCTTCCGAAGAAATGCAAGCTCAACTCAGCATGGTGACAATAGCATAAGTGGGCGATAACATCATGAATACCTGTATCTATGCCCATGTCTTTGCCATGAGCTATCAGTCCATAGTTGATATCTCCTTCCTTAGTGTTTTCTTGACAAAACTTTGCGTTTTAACGTTCCATGTTCCCAACACACGTTGATCTCGGGTATTGACAGCTTCAATAGTCTGACAAGTTCCCTAAGGGTAGCCTTCCTAGGTCACACCAAACTGAAATTCTTCAAAGCCTTCAAATTCTCTTAGTATTAGGAGTCTCCAACAATTGTAGTTTCCATTGTTCTAATGCCCAGTAAAATCCTCTTTATTCCGAAGTGGGCTTAGTTGTCCGATATCTTGTACTTCTTGGAGTGATCTCATCAGTCGAATGTTCGTGTGGTAAAAAGGGGAAAGGGGTATAGTCTAACTAAAGGGGAATATTTGATAAAGCTCGGAAAAGAAGAGAGGTAAAAGTTCCTTTTTTGAAAATGAAGTTGTAGAGAAATCTTTCCTATGGGATTGTCAGTTTCTAGGGGTCACGTCCTACAGTCAACATATGCTCTAATACCATCTTGTAGCGACCCGACCTCAGACGGTCAAGTCTTTGTGCTTAAGTGTCATCCCTGGATCGGTATACTGACACACACAGTGAGGATTTATAACAGAGGTAAATCACATGTATAAAGTAACGTAAATACTATTACCTCAATCCATATAGCGGAAGTAACAAAGGTTGTGGATTCAAATCAACACCAACGGTAAAGTTTACTGTAGAAATTTTAACCCTAACGTATCACTTACTCCTCGTAAGAATCCTGCAACATGAGACTTTGCAGCCACAAAGGGTCAGTACATTGAATGTACTAGCAAATTCACACCATAGGATAATGATGAATACTCCCTCCGTCCGGGTTTATTGGGCCTACTTGCCAAATCTCGGGTACCAAGGAAGAATATTATTGGTGGGCATCCGTGATTTCTGAGCCTAAGTATAGCCAATTAGATTAATTCGTAGTTATTTCGAAGCGTCATGACCGCCGGTTGCCAGTTTTGCTTTTGCATGCAACCAATCAGTGCATGTCCATCGTAGGTTAGTTATTGCGCACACCTGGTTCCACGCTTGCATGCAGCGATTCACCCAAAGCTGCGGCCAATGGGCATGTGTACAGCGGAGGGGATCAAGGGCAGCGAGCACGCACATCCAACGGGGCCTTACAAAAACAGTGTGTGGCTGGTTTGCTAAGAGGCCCAATAAACCCGAACGGAGGGAGTAATAGCTATCACTACATGCATATATGGCTGGTGGAAAGCTCTAATTTTATTTTAGCATAAAGCCAATTTTTTCCTACAACAAAGGAATATATTTTGTTTAACTACAAAGTTTGTTGAAAACATTGAGAAGGTTCCTCCAACTCAATCCCAAAGTAATAATTATAACCCAACAAATTAATTAAGTAAACTGATGAGATCAACATGATAATTCAAGAACCAGATACTCAAGATGTCCATAACCGGGGACACGACTAATCATGATTAGTTTGTACACTCTGCAGAGGTTTGCGCACTTTTCCCCACAAGACTCGATCTCCTCCGTTGGATTTCTCGCACTACATGGTGTTTGAGAAACGGATGACCGAGACACAGTCTTTCAGAAGCATTAACTCTAACCCCTGATAGACCGTACCAACCTATATCCCCTACATCTGCTAGCCTACCACTGGAAGATGTCATGCAACTTACTCCACTATGCTAGAGCCCATACTAGCTTGTGGCTGCACACGAAAGTTTCTAGCATGAGTAATCTTATAATCCCTTTGAGTCTGGGTGGCTATCCATAGGGTGATCACACGGGTCCTCCGGGATCCCCTTGGGCAAGCACTGGGTTCTCCAGGTGCCCGGGCAAACCACTGGGTACTCCAGGGTGCCCCAACCAATCCCAAGGTTTGAATAAAAGGGCAATAGGTTCCTACCTCATCATCTACTTCCCAATACCCACAAGTTAACAAATCCTACTCATGCAATCTTTGATGGCTGAAACTAATGCATAAAAACTGGGTAAAAGGGATATGATCAAAGTGTGAACTTGCCTTGTACAGTTGATGAAGATGATTCGTACTCATAACTCCTGATAGTTCTACTCGTCACACTCCGTCATTCTATCGTGAGCAAGCAATAGTAACCACACATAAGCAATAATGCAAAAGAATCGAAGAAAAGATCTCAGAGAACTTCGAAAACAAGCAAATAAATCTTGCAACAGAAAAAATTTTCTAACAGTACCAAAATTGGGTGAATTTGGCCTTATCAGAAAGTTTAGGTCAAGAGCTTCGATTTGCAAAAAGAATCAATTAAATCGAAGTTATAAAACTCAAGTTATGATCAATAGAAGTTTGAATATGAATCTGAACAAATTTCGAAATTTGAAAATTTCAAAAAGTTGATGTGACAGGTTCACTGCATAGGTGAAAACAAGATAAAACTATAGGCGATGGTTTCATCTAATTTGGATGAACGAGTATAAAGTTATGGATATTTGAAAAATCAGGGCCAAGCTGTTTTACGGAAAAAAATAGCTACGGCTAAAAAAAACTCTAGGTCTAATGTATAAATACATAGACTAATTAATAATCTAATTATTCTATCGTACTAGTCTAGAAATAATAAACTAAGGAAGTATAAAAAGGAAAAAAAACAAAAAATATACCTTTATAAGGTAGAGAAAAGATGACTTCGGAGAGAGGAGACAATCTCCAAAAGTCCCGCCGAAGAGGAGAAAAATATTTTTATTTAGTGAATCTAGTAACCAAATATTGATTTAACCCGAATCGGATAGTTTTTGGAGACTCTATGGGTCTATATTTTTAGGTGGAAAAAAGGTTTATGGGTAAAAGTCTAGGCAATGTGGGACTAAACATATACGTACGTAGATGAAATTTGAAAAAATCATGAGCTGAAGTTTTTTTTCTTAAACAAAATTAGGTCAAATAAAAAAGTTTGGCTGGTCCTGGCCCATGTAGGAGAGAGGAGAAAAAAATAAAATGATGGGGGCGCCCAATGCCACTATGCTGCGCATGTAGACGACAGTTAGTTTCAGGCGCACATGCAGTTTTTTCAAAACAGAAAAGCATAAAAAGGAATAAGGAAAATAAAATAAAATTTTATTTAGACATATTATATATCATAATTTTCAGAAAAAGATTTTCTACAACATGAACATTTTCCTAGTGCCGAATAAAATCCACAAGTATTTAAATAAAGCAAAGAGTGCTATTGATGCAATAAAATTCAATAAAAATCATTTTAAAAATACCAAAATTATTTCTCACCTATTTCTACTGTAGAGAATCATTTTACTCTATTTTCAATATATTTTATTTTTGGAGAAAAATAATTTGAATAAAATCCAAATAACTCCAAATTAAAAATAATTTCAAAGGGAATTTAAATTTGATTCTTTTAAACTTCGAACTCATATTTCATATGTTTTGAAGAAGTCATTTTATCTTCTCTCATGAAAATTATTGAGTTGCTTAAAGTTTATGAATTTGAAATATTTCCAAATGAAATTCAAATCTTTTCAACAACCCTTTTCATTTATTTAAATGGAAGAAGTCATGTCATCTTCTCTCTAGGGTTTTGTGATGAATTAAATTTGAATTCTTGGAGATCAGAAAGCAAAGTGAAAGTTTTGGGAAAGCCATTTTATTCCCTCTCATTTAACTTTCAAAAAGTTTCGAATTTCACTCAATTTCACAGAAGCAACCACACCACAATTAAACAAATCTATTTATTTAATATAACATCCCAAAATTTAGAATTTTGGGATGTTACACTAGTCTAGTAGAGGCATACTATGGACACTCAGTTTGTCTATGTATTCCCACATCTACTAAGTTTCCGGTTAATACAATTCTAGCATGAATAATAAAAATTTATCATGATATAAGGAAATATAAATAACAACTTTATTATTGTCTCTAGGGCATATTTCCTTCAGTCTCCCACTTGCACTAGAGTCAATAATCTAATTACATGGTAATAATTCTAACACCCATTGAGTCTTGGTGCTGATCATGCTTTGCTCGTGAGAGGCTTAGTCAACGGGTCTGCAACATTCAGATCCGTATGTATCTTGCAAATCTCTATGTCTCCCTGCTTGACTTGATCGTGGATGGAATTGAAGCGTCTCTTGATGTGTTTAGTTCTCTTGTGAAATCTTGATTCCTTCGCCAAGGCAATTGCTCCAGTATTGTCACAAAAGATTTCCATTGGACCCGATGCACTAGGTATGATACCTAGATCGGATATGAACTCTTTCATCCAGACTCCTTCATTTGCTGCTTCCGAAGCAGCTATGTACTCCACTTCACACGTAGATCCCGCCACGACGCTCTGCTTGGAACTGCACCAACTGACAACTCCACCATTCAATATAAATATGTATCCGGTTTGTGACATACAGTCATCCGGATCAGTGTCAAAGCTTGCATCGACGTAACCGTTTACGACGAGCTCTTTGTCGCCTCCATAAACGAGAAACATATCCTTAGTCCTTTTTTGGTATTCAGGATGTTCTTGACCGCTATCCAGTGATCCACTCCTGGATTACTTTGGTACCTCCTTGCTAAACTAATAGCAAGGCAGACATCAGGTCTGGTACACAACGTTGCATACATGATAGAACGTATGGCTGAGGCACAGGGAATGACTTTCATTTTCTCGCTATCTTCTGCAGTGGTCGGGCATTGAGTCTGACTCAACTTCACACCTTGTAACACACGCAAGAACCCTTTCTTTGACTGGTCCATTTTGAACTTCTTCAAAACTTTATCAAGGTGTGTGCTTTGTGAAAGTCCAATTAAGCGTCTTGATCTATCTCTATAGATCCCGATGCCCAATATATAAGCAGCTTCACCGAGGTCTTTAATTGAAAAATTCTTATTCAAGTATCCTTTTATGCTATTCAGAAATTCAGTATCATTTCTAACCAACAATATTCCTCCACATATAATATTAGAAATGCTACAGAGCTTCCACTCACTTTCTTGTAAATACAGGCTTCTCCAAAAGTCTGTATAAAACCATATGCTTTGATCACACTATCAAAGCGTATATTCCAAGTCCGAGAGGCTTGCACCAGTCCATAAATGGATCGCTGGAGCTTGCACACTTTGTTAGCACCTTTTGGATCGACAAAACCTTCTGATTGCATCATATACAACTCTTCTTTTAGATATCCATTAAGGAATGCAGTTTTGACATCCATTTGCCAAATTTCATAATCATAAAATGCGGCAAGTGCTAACATGATTCAAACAGACTTAAGCATCACTACGGGTGAGAATGTCTCATTGTTGGGGAACGCGGTATTTCAAAAAAATTCCCACGACCATGCAAGATCTATATAAGAGATGCATAGCAGCAAGAGGGAAGAGTGTGTCTACGTACCCTCGTAGACCAAAAGCGGAAGCGTTAAATAATGCGGTTGATGTAGTCTAATGTCTTCGCGATCCAACCAATTAAGTACCGAACGCACAACACCTTCGCGATCTGTGCACGTCCAGCTCGGTGACGTCCCTCGAACTCTAGATCCAGTTGAGGCCGAGGGAGATTTTCGTCAGCACAACGGCATGGTGACGGTGATGATGAAGTTACCGACGCAGGGCTTCGCCTAAGCACTACGACAATATGATCGAGGTGTGTTTCTATGGAGGGGGGCACCGCACACGGCTAAAAAATTGTCAACTTGTGTGTTCTAGGGTGCCCCCTACCCCCGTATATAAAGGAGCAAGGGGGAGACCGGCTGGCCCTATAGGGCACGCCCAAGGGGGGCAATCCTACTCCTAGTAGGAGTTGGACCCCCCCTTTCCTAGTCCTACTAGGAGAAGAAGGAAGGAAAGGGGAATGAGAAGGAAGGAGGGGGCGCTGCCCCTCCCCCCTAGTCCAATTCGAACTAGGCCCATGGGGGGCGTGGCTAGCCCTTGGCTGCTCCCCCTCTGTGCCTTAACGCCCAATAAGGCCCATAAGTTCCCCGGTGGTTCCGATAACCCTTCCAGCACTCCAATAAATACCCGATACACCTCAGAACCATTCCGGTGTCCGAATATAGTCATCCAATATATCAATCTTTATGTATCAGCCATTTCGAGACTCCTCGTCATGTCCGTGATCTCATCCGAGACTCCGAACTACCTTCGGTACCTCAAAACACATAAACTCATAATACCGATCGTCATCGAACTTTAAGCGTGCGGACCCTACGGGTTCGAGAACTATGTAGACATGACCGAGACTCATCTCCGGTCAATAAGCAATAGAGGAACCTGGATGCTCATATTGATTCCAACATATTCTACGAAGATGTTTATCGGTCAAACCACATAACAACATATGTTGTTCCCTTTGTCATCGGTATGTTACTTGCGTGAGATTCGATCGTCGGTATCATCATACCTAGTTCAATCTTGTTACCGGAAAGTCTCTTTACTCGTTCCGTAATGCACCATCCCACAACTAACTCATTAGTTACATTGCTGGCAAGGCTTATAGTGATGTGCATTACCGAGAGGGCCCAGACATACCTCTCCGACAATCAGAGTAACAAATCCTAATCTCGATCTATGCCAACTCAACAAACACCAACGGAGACACCTGTAGAGAATCTTTATAATCACCCAGTTACATTGTGACATTTGATATAGCACACTAAGTGTTCCTCCGATATTCGGGAGTTGCATAATCTCATAGTTATAGGAACATGTATAAGTTATGGAGAAAGCAATAGCAATAAACTAAACGATCATAGTGCTAAGCTAATGAATGGGTCATGTCAATCACATCATTCTCTAATTATATGATCCCATTTATCAAATGACAACTCATGTCTATGGTTAGGAAACTTAACCATCTTTGATTAACGAGCTAGTCAAGTAGAGGCATACTAGTGACACTGTTTGTCTATGTATTCACACATGTACTAAGTTTCCAGTTAATACAATTCTAGCATGAATAATAAACATTTATCATGATATAAAGAAATATAAATAACAACTTTATTGTTTCCTCTAGGGCATATTTCCTTGAGTCTCCCGCTTACACTAGAGTCAATAATCTAGATTACATTGTAATGATTCTAACACCCATGGAGTCTTGGTGCTGATCATGTTTTGCTCATGAGAGAGGCTTAGTCAACGGGTCTGCAACATTCAGATCCGTATGTATCTTGCAAATCTCTATGTCTCCCTCCTTGACTTGATCGCGGATGGAATTGAAGCGTCTCTTGATGTGTTTAGTTCTCTTGTGAAATCTTGATTCCTTCGCCAAGGCAATTTCTCCAGTATTGTCACAAAAGATTTTCATTGGACCCGATGCACTAGGTATGACACCTAGATCGGATATGAACTCTTTCATCCAGACTCCTTCATTTGCTGCTTCCGAAGCAGCTATGTACTCTGCTTCACACGTAGATCCCGCCACGACGCTCTGCTTGGAACTGCACCAACTGACAACTCCACCATTCAATATAAATATGTATCCGGTTTGTGACATACAGTAATCCGGATCAGTGTCAAAGCTTGCATCGACGTAACCGTTTACGACGAGCTCTTTGTCGCCTCCATAAACGAGAAACATATCCTTAGTCCTTTTTTGGTATTTCAGGATGTTCTTGACCGCTATCCAGTGATCCACTCCTGGATTACTTTGGTACCTCCTTGCTAAACTAATAGCAAGGTAGACATCAGGTCTGGTACACAGTGTTGCATACATGATAGAACCTATGGCTGAGGCACAGGGAATGACTTTCATTTTCTCGCTATCTTCTGAAGTGGTCGGGCATTGAGTCTGACTCAACTTCACACCTTGTAACACATGCAAGAACCCTTTCTTTGACTGGTCCATTTTGAACTTCTTCAAAACTTTATCAAGGTGTGTGCTTTGTGAAAGT
Organism: Triticum urartu; assembly: GCF_003073215.2. NCBI lineage: Eukaryota > Viridiplantae > Streptophyta > Magnoliopsida > Poales > Poaceae > Triticum > Triticum urartu. The sequence continues at coordinate 628,258,196 of NC_053026.1, forward strand.
CCAATTAAGCGTCATGATCTATCTCTATAGATCCCGATGCCCAATATATAAGCAGCTTCACCGAGGTCTTTCATTGAAAAATTCTTATTCAAGTATCCTTTTATGCTATTCAGAAATTCAGTATCATTTCTAACCAACAATATTCCTCCACATATAATATTAGAAATGCTACAGAGCTTCCACTCACTTTCTTGTAAATACAGGCTTCTCCAAAAGTCTGTATAAAACCATATGCTTTGATCACACTATCAAAGCGTATATTCCAAGTCCGAGAGGCTTGCACCAGTCGATAAATGGATCGCTGGAGCTTGCACACTTTGTTAGCACCTTTTGGATCGACAAAACCTTCTGATTGCATCATATACAACTCTTCTTTAAGATATCCATTAAATGCAATTTTGACACTCATTTGCCAAATTTGGTAATCATAAAATGCGGCAATTGCTAACATGATTCGGACGGACTTAAGCATCTCTGCGGGTGAGAAGGTCTCACGTAGTCAACTCCTTGAACTTGTTGAAAACCTTTCGCAACAAGTCAAGCTTTGTAGACAGTAACATTACCGTGTGCGTCAGTGTTCTTCTTGAAGATCCATTTATTCTCTATGGCTTGCCGATCATCGGGCAAGTCAACCAAAGTCCACACTTTGTTCTCATACATGGATCCCATCTCAGATTTCATGGCCTCAAGCCATTTTGCGTAATCTAGGCTCATCATCGCTTCCTCATAGTTCGTAGGTTCATCATGGTCAAGTAACATGACCTCCAGAACAGGAGTACCGTACCACTCCGGTGCGGATCTTACTCTGGTTGACCTACGAGGTTCGGTAGTAACTTGATCAGAAGTTTCATGATCATCATCATTAGCTTCCTCACTAATTGGTGTAGGAATCGCTCGAACTGATTTCTGTGATGAACTACTTTCCAATAAGGGAGCAGGTACAATTACCTCATCAAGTCTACTTTCCTCCCACTCACTTCTTTCGAGAGAAACTCCTTCTCTAGAAAGGATCCATTCTTAGCAACGAATATCTTGCCTTCGGATCTGTGATAGAAGGTGTACCCAACAGTCTCCTTTGGGTATCCTATGAAGACACATTTCTCCGATTTGGGTTCGAGCTTATCAGGTTGAAGCTTTTTCGCATAAGCATCACAGCCCCAAAATTTAAGAAACGACAACTAGGGTTTCTTGAGAAACCACAGTTCATATGGTGTCGTCTCAACGGATTTTGATGGTGCCCTATTTAACGTGAATGCAGCTGTCTCTAAAGCATAACCCCAAAATGATAGCTGTAAATCAGTAAGAGACATCAGAGATCGCACCATATCTTATAAAGCGCGGTTACAACATTCAGACACACCATTATGATGTGGTGTTCCAGGTGGCGTGAGTTGCGAAACTATTCTGCATTGTTTCAAATGAAGACCAAACTCATAACTCAAATATTCACCTCCACGGTCAGATCGTAGAAACTTAATTTTCTTGTTACGGTGATTTTCCACTTCACTCTGAAATTCTTTGAACTTTTCAAATGTTTCAGACTTATGTTTCATCAAGTAGGCATACCCATATCTGCTCAAATCATCTATGAAGGTTAGAAAATAATGATACCCGCCACGAGCTTCAATACTCATTAGACCGCATACATCAGTATGTATTATTTTCAATAAGTCTGTTGCTCATTCCATTGTTCCGGAGAACGGAGTTTTAGTCATCTTGCCCATGAGGCATGGTTCGCAAGCATCAAGTGATTCATAATCAAGTGATTCCAGAAGCCCATCAACATTGAGTTTCTTCATGCGCTTTACACCAATATGACCTAGACGGCAGTGCCACAAATAAGTTGCACTATCATTATTAAACTTATATCTTTAGGCTTCAATACTATGAATATGTGTATCACTATTATCAAGATTTAGTAAAAATAGACCTGTCATCAAGGGCGCATGACCATAAAAGATATTACTCATATAAATAGAACAACCATTATTCTCTGATTAAAATGAATAACCGTCTCACATCAAACAAGATCCAGATATAACGTTCATGCTTAATGCTGGCACCAAATAACAATTATTTAGGTCTAAAACTAATCCCAAAGGTAGATGTAGAGGTAGCGTGCCGACGGCGATCACATCGACTTTGGAACCATTTCCCACACGCATCGTCACCTCGTCCTTAGCCAATCTTCGCTTAATCTGTAGCCCATGTTTCGAGTTGCAAATATTAGCAACAGAACCAGTATCAAATACCCAGGCGCTTCCGCGAGAATTAGTAAGGTACACATCAATAACATGTATATCAAATATACCTTTCGCTTTGCCATCCTTCTTATCCGCCAAATACTTGGGGCAGTTCCACTTCCAGTGACCAGTCCCTTTGCAGTAGAAGCACTCAGTCTCAGGCTTAGGTCCAGACTTGGGCTTCTTCACTTGAGCAGCAACGTTCTTGCCGTTCTTCTTGAAGTTCCCCTTCTTCCCTTTGCCCTTCTTCTTGAAACTGGTGGTCTTGTTGACCATCAACACTTGATGCTCCTTCTTGATTTCTACCTCTGCAGCCTTTAACATCGCGAAGAGCACGGGAATTGTCTTATCCATCCCTTGCATATTATAGTTCATCACAAAGCTTTTGTAGCTTGGTGGCAGTGAAAGAAGAACTTTGTCAATGAAACTATCAACCGGAAGATTAACTTCCAGCTGAGTCAAGTGATTCTGAGTATATGTTCACTGATAGAACTATTCTCCTCCATCTAGCAGCTATAGAACTTATTGGAGACTTCATATCTCTCAATCCAGGCATTTACTTGAAATATTAACTTCAACTCCTGGAACATCTCATATGCTCCATGACATTCAAAACGTCGTTGAAGTCCCGGTTCTAAGCCATAAAGCTGGCACACTGAACTGTCTAGTTGTCATCAACACGCGTTTGCCAGGCATTCACAATGTCTGCACATGCTGGCGCGGGTGGTACACCTAGCGGTGATTCCAGGACGTAATTCTTCTGTGCAGCAATGAGGATAATCCTCAAGTTATGTACCCAGTCCGTGTAGTTGCTACCATCATCTTTCAACTTAGCTTTCTCTAGGAACGCATTAAAATTCAATGGAACAACAGCACGGGCCATTAATCTACAATAACATAGACATGCAAAATACTATCAGGTACTAAGTTCTTTATAAATTAAAGTTCAATTAATAATATTACTTAAGAAGTCCCACTTAGATAGACATCCCTCTAATCATCTAAGTGATCATGTGATCCATATCAACTAAACCATGTCTGATCATCATGTGAGATTGAGTAGTTTTCAATGGTGAACATCACTATATTGATCATATCTACTATGTGGTTCACGCTCGACCTTTCGGTCTCAGTGTTCTGAGGCCATATCTGTATATGTTAGGCTCGTCAAGTTTAACCCGAGTATTCTGCTTGTGTAGAACTTGCTTGCAACCATTGTATGTTAACGTAGAGCTTATCACACCCGATCATCACGTGGTATGTTGGCATGACGAACTGTAGCAACTGTGCATACTCAGGGAGAACACTTATACCTTGAAATTTAGTGAGAGATCATCTTATAATGCAACCGCCGTACTAAGCAAAATAAGATGCATAAAGGATAAACATCACATGCAGTCAATATAAGTGATATGATATGGCCATCATCATCTTGTGCCTTTGATCTCCATCTCCAAAGCACAGTCATGATCACCATCGTCACCGGCTTGACACCTTGATCTCCATCATAGCATCGTTGTCGTCTCGCCAACTATTTCTTCTGCGACTATCGCTATCGCTTAGTGATAAAGTAAAGCAATTACATGGCGATTGCATTTCATACAATAAAGTGACAACCATATTGCTCCTGCCAGTTGCCGATAACTGTGTTACAAAACATGGTCATCTCATACAATAATTTATATAATCATATCTTGACCATATCACATCACAACATGCCCTGCAAAAACAAGTTAGACGTCCTCTTCTTTGTTGTTGCAAGTTTTTTGTGGCTGCTACGGGCTTAGCAACAACCGTTCTTATCTACGCATCAAAAACCACAACGTGGTATAGTGATTGCTTTTTGATCTTCAGAAAGAACCCTATTCATTGAATCCGATTCAACTAAAGTTAGAGAAACTGACACCCGCCAGCCACCTATGTGCAAAGCACGTCGGTAGAACCAGTCTCATGAACGCGGTCATGTAATGTCGGTCCGGGCCGCTTCATCCAACAATACCGCCGAATTAAGAAACAACTAGTGACAGCAAGCAATATGTATATACCCACTGTCGGTGTCAAAACCGGCGGATCTCGGGTAGGTGGTCCCGAACTATGCGTCTAGGATCGATGGTAACAGGAGACGGGGGACACAATGTTTACCCAGGTTTGGGCCCTCTGTATGGAGGTAATACCCTACGTCCTGCTTGATTGATCTTGATGAATATGAGTGTTACAAGAGTTGATCTACCACGAGATCGTAATGGCTAAACCCTAAAAGCCTAGCCTGTATGACTATGGTAACCAGTATACCCTTTCCGGACTAACCCCTCCGGTTTATATATACATCGGGGGATCTAGGGTTTACATAGAGTCGGTTACATAAGAAGGAATCTTCATAGTCGGTCGCCAAGCTTGCCCTCCACGCCAAGTAGAATCCAATCCGGACACGGGTACGGTCTTCGGCCTTCATGTCTTCACAGACCATCAGTCCGGCCCATGGATAATAGGCGGGATGCCCGAGGACCCCTTAGTCCAGGACTCCCTCAGTAGCCCCTGAACCTGGCTTCAATGACGAGGAGTCCGACGCGCAGATTGTCTTCGTCATTGCAAGGCGGGTTCCCCCTTCCGAACTCCCAGTTGATCTTCAGATGTGATGATTGTATCTGGACTTGTATACACAACCGCAGAGGACATAATATTTTACGAGTTCACCTCGTCAACCATTTTTTGGTAATATGACACCACGCCTGCCCAGCCACTACTTGTGAACCGTTTTAGCCGTCCCGTCACCCCACGTCCCAAGACGTGGCTTTATTGGTGCGTCTTATCCAAGCGGAGATCGTGCCTCCTTTTTTAAGGGATTCCTGTCAACCCGGACGTGGGTAACCCAATCGCCGCTGGGGTACAACTCCTTGGAAACAAGCACGTTTTTGAGGCCCATGAGGACACGTTTGATATTTGCAGCCTTTATATAGGGGTGCAGACCCGTCTTTTTCTTCTACACTTGCCTCTTCCTCGACCCCTGCAACCCCGAGTTCCAACACCCGGGTTTCGGTCGCCACATGCCCCAATCATGTCCGGATCCAGCCGTCAAGGCCAGTGGGTAGCTTCTTCTGTCACCAAGGAAGATATCGCAAAGCTTCGGGCGGCGAGATACTTGACCGCAGAAATCCGTCACCGGCTTCCTGCCGAGGGGCAGGTTATTCCCACCCCCAGATCCGACAAGAGGGTCGTATTCGTGTCCCACTTCCTCCGTGGGTTAGGGTTTGCACTTAACCCCTTCGTCTGAGGGCTCATGTTCTACTACGGGCTAGATTTTCATGATCTGGCCCCAGACTCTATTCTTCTTAGCTCGGCGTTTATCGTCATGTGCGAAGCTTTCCTCCGAACTACTCCACACTTTGGCTTGTGGCTCAAGACCTTCGATGTGAAGCCGCAAGTGGTAGAGGGGGAGCAAGCCGACTGCGGCGGCGCTGCAGTGAGAATGCTTGCTAGCGTCGTTTGGCTGAAAGGACCCTTCGCCAAATCTTTCGATCTATGGCAGCAGGGGTGGTTCTATATCACCGAGCCCCGCAGCTCCAAGTGGGCAACTGCGCCCGCCTTCCGATCCAGCCCCCCAGTTCAGCTTGCATCATGGATTGACAAGGGGATGGACTGGGGATCAACAAATGATGTGCGAACTCTGCAAAGTCGCATCCGCAACCTTATTGAGAGGGACATCGACATAGCCAACGTCGTTCAAGTAATGCTAGTTCATCAGACCCTGCCGTATCAGCGGCGGCCACTCCGCCTATGGGATTTTAACCCATAAGGGCCGCAGACTCTTCATCACTTCTTCAGCACAACGCACGAAGGAATGTGGAAATTATTCTTCGGGAAACGAAGGCAATGGCCGGACACCACCGAAGATGTCGGCCTAGACGGTAACCGTCCGGATACCCCGGTAAGTACCCGTTTACCGAATACCTTATAGTCTGATACCCAATGGCAAGATATCAACAATATCATCCTTTTTCAGGGCTGGATAAATAAGGTGGAAGTGATTAGGTGTCCGGCTCCTCTTCCCGAAAACTCAGCTACTCCCATGTTAACAAGGATGCTGACCTCAGCGCCATACTAGTCACTAGCAGGGGAGGGCGAGAAGACCCAAGATGACCTTGGTTCCGGAGGTAAGTCGGACACTGAGTCCGGAGAAATCGACCTATCCTTTCCCGAAGACAGAGGCGCAAAAGGACCCAGTATCCCTTCTCCAAACAGGAGGAAAAGGGCCGCCTCCGAAGATTGGGAGGGGTGGTCTTCCAAGAAGGGCAAGATGCCACCATTGATCGCCTTAGGTTTGGAAAGCGACGCCGTCGAGCAGCTCCGACAGGGGGACCAGCCCTCGGCCAAACCAGAAGAGAATCTGGAGTACTTTGATAGCGTCGCGCTCCATTGCTGTTAACGAAGTTATACGTAACACATTCATGTATTTTTACAGGTTGGCACAGAGTTTTTCTGGGCGATCCTCTTCTTCGGGGAGTCTCCTCCCAGAGATGATGGAGAGCCAGGCGCCTCCTCCAACCTCCTCGCCCAACAAGGCGGATGACTCTGAAGTGTCATCACGGAGGGTCCCTTTTGACCGACAAGTTACGCAGGGGACAGAAGAGGCAGTACCCGAAGGTGGAGCACCGACCATCTGGGATTCCGGGGTTGATGATAACAAAGGTCCCGGACTGACTGGTTCGCAGCCGACAGTGATTCTGGAGATGGGTGAACATATTCCTTCAAGGATGATTGTGCTCCTGGAGCAGCTTCGGGAAACCCAAAGACTCCAGATATATTGCGGGACATGTTTCGGGAAACCCAAAAACTCCGGATATATTGCGGGACATGTTGCGGAAAGCATCTGTCTCGGGGGAACAGCGTACCTTGATGGGTACAGTGATTGAGAAGATTTCGTCCGCGAAGAGCAGATTAAATGAAGCCTTCATAAGCCTACTGAAGGGCTTCGAGGTTTGTGACCTAATGTTTTCAGCTATGTTTCATTTACAAAGATGCGCCTGTGTATAGGTAGCAGCCCCTGATACTTGGGTTGGCTTCCACTGGGAAGCAAACGGAGGATCGAAAAAGATCGTTTGAGGACTAACCTGATGAACTTTGAACACAGGCTGCTTCCCCATTGGCCACTTCCCGGACAATGGAGATTGTCGATTTGCAGCGGAAGCTTGATGTGGTAGGGGATGATCTTGCTTTAATCAATATGCGTCTGGACAAGTCGCAAGGTATGTATTCGGGGCGATCCTCATACATTTTTGTGGTATAAGCATGATGCTGAGATTTGGCTGCAGATGGTGCTGCCGCCGTTGAAGTTCTTCGAGCGGAGCTGGCCCGGGCCAAGGAGCAGGCCCGGCGTAGCAATGCTACTGCCAAAAAGGCATCGGCTGAATTAAAAACCGAACAAGCTGCACGGCGCCAAGATGAGGAGAAGATATCCACTATGACGCTCGAACTGGAGAATGCTACCGGCCGCTGTGAATTTCTGGAGAAGGAGAGTAGAGCCTTAACGGCTGATCTGGACAAGGCCTTACAAGAGGCGAGAGAAGCGCGGTCGGAATGCAGAGCAGCCCGTGAGGAGGTTCGACAGGCGAGGGAGATTGCGGCTGGAAAGCCCTTTCTGCTGCAAACTAAGTTCGATGACCCGAACTATGCCCAGCTTAACCAAGTATGGAGTTCTCTGGACGAGTTCTTGGACTTGCCGAAGAGTTCTGCCGATGTGGCGCGGTATTACCAAGCGCGAGATGGATATGCAATGGAGAAGCTTTTTTGGTCACAGTTTGGCACATCAAAGCGCCCTCTGTTGCTCAATGAACAGATGTCCCAATGGGCCGAACTTCATAGGATATCCGGCGCTGCCATGAAGGATGTCGTAATCTAGTTGTGGCCAACCGAGCCTGTTCCGAATAGCTATTTCGGTTTGGTGCAAAGGCTTGTTGACGCGGTGCTGCGTATCGATGCTGTGAAGCAGTCAACGTGTATTGAGGGAGCACGGATGGCTTTTGCCTGAGTCAAGACGTTCTGGGGGAAAGATGAAGGCCATCGATGTTGCGACGAAGGGTCCACCCAAAGGCAAGGACCGTCCGAAACCGAAGCATTATTTTGAAGACGTCCTAGAGGCCGCCCGCTTTATAGAGGGCCAGTTCTCAAAAGACATAATGTTCGAATGAGGTGTATGAAAATTGTAAAAGACAATTTTATAGTTAATATATTTATGTTTTGCTTGAAAGATTGAATTCCTCCTGTGCGGCCGTTTTGGTATAATCTGAAAGTTTTCCAGTCATCGGCTTCAGCCCCCTCGTAGGAAGTACGGGGGTGTACGGAAAAGCATTTAATCACTCTTTATCCAACGTCTTGGTCAATGAAGGAGGTGATAATGCGGCGAACCAGGCAATCGGACTATAAGGCGTTAACACTTTCACTTAGTCATAGGAGTTTTATGGTGGGGCTACGACATAGTCCCTGGTATGTATGCGGCGTATGGTGCCTTACATATTTGATCTAAAAAAAGATCCCTCGTATGACGCGGAGAATCGCTAAAGATTCCAATAAGTCATCAAGTGGTTGACCAGCTCACGCCACATCATGACAGTCAGTTTTCGGCTTTCTCTACTGAGGTGCTCGTCCGGTTTAGACCAGGGCACAATCGCAGTAGTTCTCCCTTTACTATTGACCCTAGCCGATAGAGCGGAACATAGGGTACCAAGCACAGGAGCCGGGCAACCCAACTATTGACCCAAGATAATGATTCGGAGCTGATGCATATAAGGCCAAACTTGCGACGCCGAAGTATGCTATAGAGCTGTTCGGACTTTTACTGGCAACTCATTTGTCCCCACCCCGAGCCCCTGGCAGGTTATGCCAAGGTATTTCTGTGAAATAACCGTAGGAGCCATATTTGTCGGGAAAACAATACGGATAATTAGTTCGGATATTGTTTACTGGTAACTGAGCGATATGCCAATGATTACTTATGATATATATAAAAAGCCATCCGCCTGGCTATTTGACATGCTCGGGGTTGGAGGCGGAGGAACAAGCATAGTACAGGCTCAAGAAATAGGGAGTGCGGTCTACAAAAAGTTATTTTGGACCTCCTGTCGCACGTCTGCGCCGCCAGTCCTTGGTGGGGGGATTCCTTGATGGAAATAGCCCCTTGGGTGAGTGTACGGATCCGGACTCTGATAGAGCCGGTTTCAGATATTTATCATGTTCGTCACCCGTTTTTAAAGGATAGCAAAGGAAGAAAATGAAAAATAAGCGATAAAAGAAAGTTACCGGAGTGCTTGCAGGCTTGTCCGTATTGTGCTTCCGCCAATGCCCATGGTATCTTGAGTGTGTAATGATGTATGCGCGGTACAAATTTTGTAGGTATGTAGAGTGGGCGGCGGAAGCCGGGTTGCTATTTCCGTTCTAGGAGTAGATGATCCTCGGGTGGAGGTTGCTTCTAACCCCCGGTGTTTCGTTGACGAACTTTTCCGTCATCCCTGTCGCTTGGCGGCCTCCTCCTCCTATGTTCGGCATTGAGCTTGCCGGCCTGTTTAAAGACCCAACAGTTTCTGTTGGTATGATTAGCTGGTTTATCGGGGTGGTCATGAATTTGGCATGGTCGGTCCAATATCCTTTAATACATTGGGTGCACTCAAATCAACGAGGGAATCAATTTTAGCAGTTGGTGCACACAAAACAATTGGTGCTTCGGTTGTTTGATCACAACATTTATCCAATGTAGCAACACAATTATCCTTAACAATTGGCGTGGGAAAAACAGAGGGTATTTCATTCAACTCAACACACGAATCTTTTAATCCAACATGATATAAATCGATATCGGGTGGATGAGTCGATTCCATGCCTTCCTTATTACCTTGCAGTCCTAGTTTATATGAAGTAAGAATGGTCGACGGTGACTCCTCATAACCTCCAAGTGGCGCAATCAAAGTTGGTGCTACATCGGAGGAAGTAACCTTCTTTGACGGAGATTCCATGGCACCCTTATTTATCTTCTATATACCTCTTCTTAATTTCTATTCAGCTTCACAAGAAAGACGAAAAAATGGTCGACAGAATACAATTCTTCATGCATTAATTTGTCTTGTATACCGTGGTGTAAACCTCTCCAAAATCTATTTAGAAAATTGTCTTCACATTCTTCTAATCCACAACGAAACAAAGCAGTACACAAATTATCATAATATTCTTCAACAGTGTCAATGCCTTGTGTTAAATGTTCCAATTTTCTAAGCAAATCACTAGCATGGTATGAAGGAACAAATCGGTTTCGCATAACAAGTTTTAAAGCTTTCCAAGTAGTTGGTATATTACAAATATTTTCCCTGCAATAATTTCTCCACCCAACTGAAGCAAAACCGAAAAAGCTTTTAGTGACATCATTTATTTTCTTATACTCAGAAAAATCATGGTTACCAAAGATTTCTTCTACCTCCATTTCTCAATCAATATACGAATCGGGGTCATATTTACCCTCAAAATTTGGCAAAATGGTAACCTGATTATGTGTGTTTCGACCATGGTGTACATCTTGTGACAGTCGTCGTACCTATTGTGGTGGGAAAGAGTGATTTGCATCAACATGTGGTAAGTCATCTCCGACAATAGACGCTACCCAACTATTGGCCGTTCTAGAATCTGCCATGGTTAGTACCACACAAAAACAAAATCACAAGTATAATGTTCCTATGGTACTACTCGGAGGTGGTGGGAAAATTTCTCTCAACACTCTAGCAATTACCAAGCTCTTACCAGTTCTTACCGTGCTGCGGTGGTTGTCGGCCGTTGGCGATGTCAATAGTAATCAAAAGATTGATATAGCGATTACCAAGTGACCGAACAGGATACAATATAGGTAGTGGAGCTTGGTGATGGTTTCCTCAACTCACAATAGCAGTGGCACAATTAAGCAAAAAGCAATGCAAACTGAATAATTGCTCAAACTCCTAACTAGTGCTGGCAGTCAACTAGTAAGAGATAAAACAATCTAAGCCCAGTTACTGAATCAAGGAGTGGAAACCGATGAAAATATGGTAGCTCTAAGTAGATAGATATAAGTGAGGTATAAATGCCGTGTATAATAAAGCTTTGGAAGTAGATGATAAATGATGCGGCGATGAACACTGTAGCAGCAAAAGAATGTCCAGAAAAGGAAATATCAGCCCAAAACAGATGCTAACCGGCCTGATTTTTTTTGCAACCTTTTCTTTTATTTTATTTTCTTTTTTTCTTTTTTTTGCTCTTTTGTATTTTTTTTTGTTTTTTTTCTTTTTTTTGGCCGGTTGCTGGCAGAATCACGGACAGACTTCAAGTCACAAGAGAGAGGGAAAAAAACCAAAACAATGCAAAGCTATTGGACACAAGGTGCTACGGAAGCTAGCTAGAAGTGATTTGGTGTTGAGATTAGCTAGGAGCCTATGAGCAGTACTGCTAGTGCGTAATGCACAGGAAAAGTAGTTGGAGATTGCTGGTTGTGGGCTTGTGGCACGCGTGGAGGCAGACAACCAGCAGCGATGGATGTCTGGTGGCTGGCGTGTTTGCCTGTGGCGAAGCCGCGGTGTCTGGCTCTGGCGAAGCGCGACGTCGATGTGGCGCGGTGAGAGACACAGGTGACCGTATGTCTGGGTGTTTGCGTACCCCGCGTGCGGTAATAATGTACAAAGCGATCGAATCGGCGCCTGATAAATATTGTATCAAAGGAAAATAAAGGCGTTCAGAGTCAACACAGATCGGAAACAACCGATCGCAATATATATATTGTGGACAAAAGAGGATCGATCTAGTAGATAATTTCTCCCAAATCAATCTAAACCAGCACTAATTCTAGGATGAATGCAACCAACAATTCAACTATGCAAATACTAGATGCAAAAATTGCTAAAGGCTAAAAAGGTAGGTGTAATGGATGAACTAATCTATTTTTTTTGGCTTTTTCGTGGCTTTATAGGACAGAAAAAATAAACGAATCTACAAAAATTGTAAATCTCTCATCGATGAACCTGAAAACTGATACCACTTGATGTGACGGCGGCCCGATCTTTCGATGAGAGTGGGGATAAATATCGATTTGGTGGATTTTGATCTTGACGATCCGGCTATACCGTACCCGACGATACGCCTCGACAATCGCTAAACCAATCTCCGATAGTTATTGACCTTGCCGTAGGCACGATCAACCTGAACAACGAGGTTCATGTTCATGCAAGCAACCGAAGAACCAACAAGAACAATGATGAATTGCAATCTGAAATTGCGGATGAAAAAATTGAGCACACTAACTAGATGAAAGTTGGAGTTCCACTGTGGATCTGACAAGGCGGTAGTCCTACATGCTTGTAGATGCAAATTATAGCGATGGCTAGACAATACAATAAAACCCAAGTCTAAATCCTAATTTAGACTAGCTATTTATTAAGAGGATCGGCTGCTTCGTGGTGTCCCCGAACGCTTGCCGTACGAAGTCTGGACGCTGCATGCATGAGGGTTTTTTTTTGAGGGGGTAAAGCAACTTTATTCATCAAAGTCCATCAAGAGTGGGATACAATTAGGGTTATGGGGCTGGCCTAGCCAAGTATGCCGCCCTGTCCCTTTATCAATAGCAAATCTAGCTAAGCTATGTGCTTCCTTATTGGCTGCACGACCTTCAAAAGTAAATTTACAAAGAAAATCACTTGACCGGGTAATAATCTCCCTAACTATTGAACCATTCTTTCCCATGCTAGCATTGTTGATGTCCAGTATAGCCTGTTTGGAATCCGACGCAATGAGCACATTATGTAAGTTCAGATCTTCCGCTAGGGCAAGAGCCTCTCTACATGCAATAGTCTCCAGGATTAATGGATCGTCCAGACCGGCTATTACTAGCGCGGAGCTTCCCAGATAGGCTCCATTGTGATCCCGACACACAGCCGCTGCCGAGCCTCCCCTGCCCGCTCGGACTCCTGCATCGACATGAATTTTTGCATAACCCGTTAGCGGGGCCTTCTGGCGTGTGACCGGGCTGGAAGTGCGGCCCCCTGCAGGCCCTCCTCTTATGGCGGTAGCTCCGTTTTCGGACATGACCAAAGCTCCTGTATGAATCTTCCTACGAACAAATGAGTAGCTCGAGGAGTTTGAAAGATGTGCTCATGAATGGCTTTGCGTCTAGCTGTCCAAATTGCCCAGAGTGTGACCGCCACCTTAATGAACTGATCATGTGATAATGAATCTTTGAGTGTAAACAGCCACTGTTTTGCCTTGGTCTCATTAGTATTCACTAGTTGACTGGCTAGCTCGTCATCGACCAGTGCCCAGGTGCACCTTGAGGTTGTGCAGTTGATTAGGGAGTGTTTCCAAGAGTCTGGAGCGCCACACGGTCCGCACAGTGGTGAGTCTGACATGTGTCGATGCGCTCGAACGTCTTCAGTTGACAGCCACTGTTTTGAGAGTCTCCAAAGAAACATTCTAATTTTCCTAGGAACTTTAATCTTCCACAGATTCTTCCATTGCGGCTCGTCGCCTGCCCCTGTTGATAGTCCGGCGACACTCTCCAGCCACGCCTCTCTACGCTGGCGAGTCGCTACCAGCATGCGGTAAGCAGACTTAACCGAGAATATCCCATTCCTTTCGAAGTTCCAACTCCAGAAATCGCTCGCATTGAGTGTACAGATAGGAATCCTCATGATGGTTTGCACATCCATGGGCAAGAAGACTTGCCTAATCCGCTGTGCATCCCACGTCGCACTAGTGTGATCCATAATCTCATAAACCAGGGTCGGAAGATTGTTTACCAAACATCCGTATGGTTGAAGCATCTCATCTGTTGGCAGCCATGTATCCTCCCAGATAGATGTGGTCTCTCCATTGACAATTCTACGGATGAGACCTTGTTTTGGTGTGTCCCTTCCTTCAATAACTGCTCTCCAGATTTGGCTGGGATGCCCACCCAACGTGGCTTGAAGGATCGTTGTGTTGGGGAAATAGATGCTCTTTAGGATACGAGCGTTGAGTGCCTCCGGATTATGCAGGATGCGCCATGATTGCCGGGCTAACATGGCGAGATTGAAGAGCTCAAAATCCTTAAACCCTAGGCCTCCCATCCCTTTCTGTTGTGTCATGGCTTTCCACGAGAACCGGTGGGGCTTTCTTTTACCATCTTTGCATCCCCACCAAAATTTCCTTATGAGCATATTGAGGTGTTCACATAAACCTCTTGGAAGCTTGAAACAGGACATGGAGAAAACCGGGACAGCCTGGGCAACGGCCTTCACCAAGACTTCTTTACCTGCTGATGACATTGTGTTTGCTATCCACCCTTGCACCTTGCTCCATAAACAATCTTTCAAATATTTAAAAGAACCGTTTTTTGAGTTTCCCACATCTGAGGGCATCCTTGGGTACTTCTCATTCAAAGTTTCATTAGGGACATTCAGAATATTCTTGATCTCCATTCTATCATTGTAGGGGACCCCTTTACTGAAGTATATGGATGATTTGGCAAAGTTGATTCGCTGACCCGACGCTTGGGAATAACTATTCAGTACCAGGTTCACCTCATTAGCTCCATTACAATTTGCCTTACAAAACAGCAGGCTGTCATCAGCAAATAAAAGATGGCTCACCGGTGGCGCCGACGGTGCCACTTGCAAACCACCAAGATGGGATGACCCACTTTTTGATTTTAACAGGCACGAGAGGCCCTCTGCTGCTAGCAAGAACAAGTACGGAGATATTGGGTCCCCTTGTCTGATTCCTCGTGATGGCTCAAACTCTTCCAATTTCTTCCCATTGAACATGACTGAGAATTTGACGGTTGTAACCAAAGACATTACTATATTCACCCACCTTTCACTGAAACCAAGTTTGATCATGATGGCCCGAAGATCAGGCCATTCGATCCTGTCATAGGCCTTCGTCATATCAAGCTTCAGTGTGAATGACCGGTGCTTCTTTGCCTTGTTTCTCTTCATGAAGTGGAGACATTCATAGGCTGTGATAATATTGTCTGTTATCAACCTGCCTGAGACAAAAGCGGATTGCTCTTCGGAAATTATGTCAAGGAGTATAAGTTTCAATCGGTTGGATATCACCTTTGATGCAATCTTGTGGATAACATTACATAAACTAATTGGGAGGAACTGCGACAACAGAGTAGGATTTTTTACCTTGGGAATCAAGACCAAGACTGTTTCGTTAATAGATGCAGCCGACTCTGTGCCTTCCACAATCCTGATAACCACATTAGTGACCTCCTCCCCACAAATGTCCCAGTGACGCTAAAAAAAGTGGGCTGGGTAGCCGTCAGGTCCCGGCGCTTTTGTTGGGAACATTTGGAATAAAGCAACCTTCACCTCTTCTCTGCTATACGGAGCGTTCAAAGCTGTGTTCATCTCTTGAGTGACTTTGCGTGGTATGGTGTCTAGGACTTGTTCCATCTCCGTCACCCCCTCGGTGGTATACAACTCCTTGTAGAAGGCAGTTGTCATCGTCTCCATCTCATCGGTATTATCAGTGAGTTGACCATCTGGCCGTTGCAAGGTTCTAATCTGGTTCTTCCTCCTCCTCCGGCTAGCACGAAGGTGGAAGAAGTATGTATTTTTATCGCCATGAATTAACCATTCAACTCTTGCTCTCTGCCTCCACAGAATCTCTTCACGGTGAAAGAGCTCGATTAGGCGATCATTGATCTTTATTTCTTGCCGAGACAGTCCGGGCCGACCTGCTGTTGCACGTAGTACTTCGAGCTCAATTTTCAAAGCCCGAATTTCCTGCCGTACGTTCCCAAACTGCGTTCGGTCCCATGTAGCAAGATCACCCGATAGCGAGGCGAGTTTTGTGTGTATCTGATCCACTGTATTTGCTGCGGCATACATCCAGCCATTGCTAATCACCGCTGGGAGGGTTGGGTCCCTTTCCCATGCTACCTCATACTTGAAAGGTCTAGGGCCCCTTCTTTGTGCGTGCTCGTTCTGCATCCGTAGCAGCAAAGGTGTATGATCTGAACTCGCAGCTGTTAAGTGCTTCAGGGATGCCGCCGGGAACGCGACAAGCCAGTCCGTGTTGGCTACTCCTCGGTCTAATCTCACTCTGGTATAGGATCCACCCGCTACATTCTTCTCAAAGGTCAAGCCGAGGCCTTCATAGCCAATATCCGAGAGGCCGCAAGTATCCAGGGTGTCGCGAAACGCATCCATTTGAGCTTGGCTCCTTGGGCCAATTCCGTCATGTTCATGCATGTGGACGACCTCGTTGAAGTCGCCTATGACCACCCATGGAAGGTTGCTCATGCCAGCTATGCCACGTAAAGTGTCCCAGGTTTTATACCTCTCCTGGGACTGTGCTTCACCATAGATAAATGTGATTCTAGTCTGGGTTTCTGTTAGCTCTTTCACATCAACATCAATGTGGTAATCCGAGTAGCCAATAATTTCTACTTTTATTTCTTCTTTCCAAAAAATTCCAATGCCACCGCTCCTCCCGGAGCTGCTTACAGCAAAACTTTTATCATAGCCCAAAGTACCAACTAGATTCTCTACTCGCATACCCTCTATCTGAGTTTCAAGGATACAAACAATAGAGGGGGCATGTTGCTTCGAGAGGTCCCGAAGCTCACGAACTGTCGCGGGTTTGCCAGCCCCGTGACAGTTCCAAACTAGGCAACTCATTGCGCTAGGCGCGACCCACCATTGGGGCCCGCCAAACGCGCATCAATATGTGTTGTAGTAGCCTTGTTCTTGCTGCTGTTCTTATCCAGAGGATTTGAAGTTGTTCTTGGCTTCTTTGGGTCTTGCTTAGACGGGGAGCTTGCAGGAACCACTCCTGTTTGTGCCACTGATTGATCACTCTGTTGGTTTGGCACATCCGGAGCTGTGAGGAGAGGAATGGTTACTCCTCTCTTTCTATTAATGTTTGCTTCTGTCATCTCCAAGTCAGCCCCTTGTTCTGGGTCGACCCGCTCCCCTTCTCGGCCTGCTACCTGTACCTCTGCCTCCTCGGCCTGCCTTGCCCTCTCCCGGAGCTTGCCCGGGCCCGCGGAACCAAGAGGCCCGTAGATCTTTGAAGACTAGGGCTTTGGGTTCATGGACACCATCACCACATTCTTTGTGCATATGACCCAGGTGACCGCAAACTGCGCACCAATCTGGCAGTATCTCATAGTTAACTCTGAAGATCTCTCTCTTCTTTTTCTTCATGAGTGAGACTACGTTCTTGAGCGGCTCGGTGACGTTTATCTTAACACGGACACACACAAAATTGCCTTCGGAGTCATGAGACCTTGGCTCATGGTAAACATATTCACCAATGGTTGCTGCCAGGGATTTGATCAAGGGAAAATAACCATCAGGGAAGTCATGGATTTGAGCCCAGATTTCCACCTTGTCCAGAGCAACCGCCGACGGCCTGGTGAAGCCATCATAGGGCTCGACCACCACCGCTTTGCCTTTGTACTGCCAGGGCCCCTCCTCCATGACTCTCTCTCAGTCTCCGAGACACATGAGCTGCATGCATGACGTGGCAGTTGCTTCTGTTGATGAGACGCGTTGGCCTGTTGTGTTGTAATTAGTGCACCAAAAAAATCCTTTGGACCCAACATGTTTCTCCCCTTGGCCCATGTAGCCAAAATCAAATTGCCTGGCCCTTGTGGTGTTTGCATGCATGATAGATGGGATGGATGGTTCGGTGGAGTGCATGCATGGATGCTCACATGCATGAATTTATACACACATCCATACGTATGAGTAGACATACACCTTCGTATCTTGACACGTGATTTGTATAATTCTTTGTTAGCTCTGCACAAAATAAGAGGTTGCGTTGTATTTCTGTTCAGAATAATAAAATTATAATTTATATAATTATCAATATAGATCACTTGATTATTGTATATGCGAACAATATTTTTTGTCGTATCTCTACATGCTATGTCCAGATCAGATTCGTCTTGAATGGCTTCTTCCGCTGACCGGGCTTGGGGTTGATGAATCCAGCGTTGACCGCTGTGTCGCCTGATCTTTCATTGTCATTGCGACTGTTGTTTTTGCTTCCTCCTGGCTTGCCGTTGCTGTCCCGGATTTCATAGGTGCCCTGGTTGTTGGTGCTATTTCTTCTATGAGTGATCCAGTTGTCTTCCCCCGCGCAAAAGCGGGTCATCAGAGCAGTGAGGGCTGTCATGGATTTAGGTCCTTTTTGGCCGAGGTGGCGTGCAAGCCATTCGTTTCGGATGCCGTGTCTGGAAGCCGCAAGGGCTTCCGCATCCGGACAGTCCATGATTTGGTTCTTTTTGACTAAGAACCGAGTCCAGAGCTCCCTGGCCGATTCTCCGGGCTGTTGGACAATTTGACTTAGGTCATCGGCATCCGGTGGCCGGACATATGTTCCTTGGAAGTTATCGAGGAAGGCATCTTCCAAATCTTCCCAACTGCCTATGAAATTTTCAGGCAGACTGTTTAAACAGTACCGAGCTAGCCCTTTTAGTTTTAGTGGGAGGTATTTAATGGCGTGGAGGTCGTCCCCACGGGCCATATGGATGTGGAGGATGAAATCTTCTATCCACACCGCGGGATTGGTTGCCCCGTCGTATGATTCAATATTGATGGGCTTGAATCCTTCGGGGAATTCATGATCCATTACTTCATCAGTGAAGCAAAGCGAGTGTGCGGCGCCTCTATGCTGGGCCACACTGCGACGTAACTCCAAAGGAGTCCCTTTGCGGTTTTTGGCTCGGGCGTGGCGAGGTTTGACACGTCTGAATAGGTAATTGTCGTCGCGTGTCGAAGCATGCTTTCGCGATCCGTAGATCGGTCTTCCGTGTCCTGCTCTATTGTCCAAGTCTCTCTGCAGGTCGTTTGGGTGATCGTGACCTGCGTTGTTCCTGCCTTTACGGTGAGGTGGGGTTGTCTGGTGTTCGGCTTGAGTTGCCTCTTTATCCGAACAGAGTTGCCGGTGACCTATCGCATTGTGTGATGATGGTATGGGCTCCAACGCCCCTTCATCGGACTGGTATAACAATTTGTGCTTTGGGTAGCCTTTGGCTAGGCTACTAAGGCTGTATTCTTCGGCGACCAGGACTTTGGTCCATCCGTAGTTGAGTAGGTCTTGGTCAGCTTGAAGCTGTTGCTGCTTCTTTTTTACGCTCCTTGCCGTAGCTATCAGCCTGCGCTTGAAGCGCTCCTGTTCGAGGGGCTCTTCGGGTACGATGAAGTCTTCGTTGCCGAGGCTTACCTCATCGTCGGAGAGCGGAAGGTAGTTGTCGTCCTCCGAACCGTCGCTGGGCAGGGCCTGTTCGTCGGGGCTAGCTTGCCCGTTTTCCTGTTCCTCCTGCTCTGATGTTGCTCCCACAGGGTCTTCGTTGCTTTTGGCGTCGTCCGGAGTACTATTTTCTCCGGTGCTATTGTTGCTGCGGCGTGACTTGGGGCGGCGTTTGGGGCGCCGAAACTTAGATTGTGACTCAGGAGTTTTAACTGGATCTCCCTTGTCTTTGTCGCGAGGCTTTTTAAATGTATCGATCATGTACACGTCATGTGAAGGGGTGGCCGTCTCGCGCCTGATGACTGGCGGGTCTTGGCCTTGCTCCTTATCGCCATTGTCGTCTATACCGTTAATGTCTGCGGAACCAGGAGCGGGCATGTTGGTTAAGTCCTCGACAGTGGCTATGAAGTGGGTGGCGGGTCGGAAGTGAAATTCTCCGTCGTCAGCCCCTAGTTCGAGCCGGGCATAGTTTGGCTGCGAGTCTCCCGTGAATGAAAGGTTCTTTGAAGACTTTAACACATCGCCCAAAGGTGAGTGCTGAAAAATGTCTGCGGCGCTGAATTCAAAGATCGATAAACGATCTAGCTCAGTGTCCGCAAGCGTATATGGTCCGGAACTTATAGCCGAAGATGAGTCCAGAGTTCCATTGGCGCACATATTGCAGGGTGTCGAGTCTGCGTGCGGCTCTAACGCCGCGGACTCTGTGGCCTCGAATGGCACGATCTGCTCTGGTTCTAAGGCCATTGCAGCAACAGGAGCCATCTCCTGAATCTTGTCCGATGACAGATTTGAGTCATGTTCATCGGGGCGAGGGGGAGCGATCACTGCGGTCTCAAATCCATTAAAGATCAAGTCTCCACAGATATCCGTGACATAGTTCAAGCTTCCAAATCTGACCTGATGTCCAGGGGCGTAGGCGTAGCTATCAATCTGCTCCAAATGGCCAAGCGAGTTGGCTCTCAGTATGAAGCCGCCGAATACGAAAATCTGTCTGGGGAGGAAGGTTTCTCCTTGGACAGCGTCACTATAGACGATCGGAGGGGCCATCAAACCTCTTGTTGACGGCACAGTGGAACTCTCAATGAAAGCACCAATGTCGGTGTCAAAACCGGCGTATCTCTGGTAGGGGGTCCCGAACTATGCGTCTAGGATCGATCGTAACAGGAGACAGGGGACACAATGTTTACCCAGGTTCGGGCCCTCTCTATGGAGGTAATACCCTACGTCCTGCTTGATTGATCTTGATGAATATGAGTGTGTAGCGACCAGACCTCAGACGGTCCAATCTCTGTGCTCAGGTGTCATCCCTGGATCAGTAATGCTGACACCACACAGTACTTGAAGGATTTATCACAGAGTAGCAATCACACACTTATTACATCGAATGTCTCAAAAGAGAACTTATTACAATAACATGGCTTAAGGCCATCTAATGCGATAACAGCGGAACGCTTGGAAGATAAAGTGAGTCCATCAACTCCAACGGCATAGCTGAGCTGCACGGCAATGACCTAACGAACCTTACTCCTCGTCTAAAAAGTCTGCAACATAATACGTTGCAGCCCGAAAACGGGCTAGCACATGGAATATGCTGGCAATATAACACAAGAGCAAGAATAGAATAATTCTATCACTACATGCATATATGGCTGGTGTAAAGCTGTATGGTTATAGTTTTTGCGAAAAGCCAATTTTTCCCTACAACAAAGCAATAGATTTTAATTTAACTATCATGGTGGTTGAAACATCACTGAGAAGGTAACCCCAACTCAATCCCAATTAAAGTGATTAACAACCCAACAATATTAATTAAACATGGTGAGATACATGCGATAACTCAAGCACTAGATACTCAAGAATTGTCCATAACCGGGGACACGACTAACCATGATAAGATTGTACACTCTGCAGAGGTTTGCGCACTTTTCCCCACAAGACTCGATCGCCTCCGTTGGATTTCTCGCACTACATGGTGTTTGAGAAACGGATGACCGAGACACAGTCTTTCAGAAACATTAACTCTCTACTCCGGGCAGACCATACCAAACCTACAAAACCCACTACCTGCTGATCCACCTCTTCAAGAGCTTCACGTAACTTACTCAACTATGCTACAGCCCATAATAGCTTGTGCCTGCACACGGAAGTTTCTAGCATGAATCATCTCAGTTCCCTTTGAGCTTGGGTGGCGGTCCATAGGAAGATCACACGGGTACCCCGGGATTTCCAAAAATAAAAACAGACAACACTGGGTTCCCCAGGTGCCTCAATCCATCCAGTTGTTTGATTAAGTTGCCACCTTAAGTTGAACCATTAATTAAGAATCTCACATCTGTCGTGGATTTCACTCAAACCTGAACCATGTCTACGAGCATAGCATGGCAATATAAGCAATACGTAGAAGTAACTCCCAAGGGTTTGAATATAACAGGGCAATAGGTTCTACCTCAGCAACTACTTCCCAAATCCACAAGTTAATGACATCATAATCATGCAATGTTTGAGGATTGGAACTAATGCACAAAAACTGGGTTTGGAAAGAGTATGATCAATGTGTTACTTGCCTTGCTGACGATCCGCGAATCCTAGAGACTCGTAGTAACACGCTTCGCACTCCGGAAATTCTATCGCAAGCAAACAATAACATACATAAGTAACAAGCAACGATGCACAAGCAAAACTCAAATAAGAGAGGTTGACCAGAAACTTCAACTTAAGAACTCTGGTTTGCAAAAAGAATCAAATCGAACAAAGCAACAAAACTCAACCGGCGAACGAAAGAAACTTCGTTTACTAATCTGAACTTAGGTCAAATTTTTACAGTAGCAAAAACTTGTTTGAGTTGATTAACCGAAAAGAGGGTTTCGAGACGAAACTCCAGGCGCTTGAGATTCCGATAAACGATCGAAAAGATAAACAGAAACTAAGATCGGATCAGAAATCACGATCAGAAAAATTGCGGAATAAATCCGAGAAAAAAAACCGAAGAACTGGTTAACGAACGAACGTTCGTTATCTGGATCTAGACGAAGAACACGTTCGTTAAAACGAACGAACGAGCGAACGCTCGCTAATTAAATAAACCAGAGAAAAACCGATCTATTAAAAAAACAAAAAACAAAAACTAGGGTTTTCTAAAAAACCGAACGGTTTTCTTTGGAAAACCAGGGCGGCGGGGCGGCTACCTCGGCTCGGCTCCGGCGGGGCTCCGGAGGGACTCCGGCGCTGCGGCGGGGCGGCGTGGGGTGCGGGGCTGCGGCGGTGGGCGGCGGCGGCTCCGGCGCGGCGCGGGCGGCGGGGCGGGCGGCTGCGGTGGCTGGGGCTCCAGGGGAAGGGGGCGGCCTCAGGAGGCGTGTCCGCCCCGGACACGGCGGCGGCGGCTCCGATCGGGACTCCGGTCCCGATCCGGCTGGGGAGGCGGTGGTGCGGGCGGGCCGGCCTGGCTGGGCTGGGCTTCGGCCCAGTCGGGCGCGCAGTATTTTTTTAAATAATTCCGCCAACATAAATAAAATTCTAGAAAAATAAATAAAAATCTAGAAGTGCCAAACCAAATTTCACCGCCTAAATAAAATATTTAGGACGAGGTGAACATTTTCTTGGCTCTAAAATGAAATTTTGAAAACGTGCAATTTTTCTAATGCAAATAAAATCCGAATAAAACCAAATAAAATCCAATAAATGATTTTAATATTTTTCCTCCAATATTTCAATTATTTTGGAGAAGTCATATTATCTCCACTCCTTTGATTTAATATGAAATATTTTTCGGAGAGAAAAATTATTAAAATCAAAATCCTCGTTTCATTATATGATAAAAATCAAATATGAAAACTGGAAAAATCCCCAACTCTCTCTGTGGGTCCTTGAGTTGCTTAGGATTTCGAGGATTGCGGAACGGAAATGCTATAAATCATGATATGCATGGATGATCTATGTATAACATTCCAAATTGAAAATTTGGGATGTTACAAACCTACCCCCCTTAAGATGAATCTCGCCCTCGAGATTCGGGTTGGCTAGAAAATAGGTATGGGTGGTCCTTGCGGAGATCATCCTCTCATTCCCAGCTGGCTTCATCTTCGGTATGGTGGCTCCACTGAACTTTGCAAAACTTGATAACCTTACTGCGGGTGACTCTGCTGGCAAACTCAAGAATCTTAACTGGCTTCTCCTCATAAGTCCAATCACTGTCCAACTGAATCGCCTCCAAGGGTAATGTATCTCTTAATGGTATATCAGCCATCTCAGCATGACACTTCTTTAGCTGTGAAACGGGAACACATCGTGGACTCCTGACAATCCCTCAGGTAGCTCCAACTTGTAGGCAACTTCTCCCATCCGTTCCAAAATGCGATACGGTCCTACAAATCTCGGGGCTAACTTTCCTTTAACTCCAAAACGTTTCACTCCACGCAAGGGCGATACTCACAGATATGCTCTGTCTCCAATCTCGCAGGTTACCTCCTTGTGTTTTGAGTCGGCATAACTCTTCTACCTGGACTGGGCAATCTTCAGTCGGTCTCGGATCAGTTTTACCTTCTCCTCAGACTCCTTGATCAAGTCTGGTCCAAACAACTGTCGGTCTCCTATTCGTCCCACATCAACGGTGTTCTGCACCTGCGTCCATATAGGGCTTCAAACGGTGCCATCTTCAAACTGGCTTGGTAGCTATTGTTGTATGAGAACTCTGCATACGGCAAATTGTCATCCCAACTAGATCCATAATCTAGCGCACAGGCTCTCAACATGTCCTCCAAAATTTGATTGACTCTCTCGGTCTGTCCATCTGTCTGCGGGTGAAATGTTGTACTGAACTCCAATCTCGTTCCCAAAGTCTGGTGTAACTGATGCGAAAACTTTGAAGTAAACTGTGTTCCTCGATCTGATACGATGGTCCTCGGAACTCCATGCAGACATACGATCCTGGACATATAGATCTTGGCCAACTTTGTACTTGTATAGGTGGTTTTCACTGGGATGAAGTGAGCTACTTTGGTCAAACGATCAACTACTACCCATATGGAATCATATCCTGCTTTAGTCCTGGGTAATCCGGTGATAAAGTCCATGCCAAGTTTATCCCACTTCCATTCGAGTATCGGCATAGGCTGTAACAGTCCTGCTGGCTTCTGATGCTCTGCCTTGACTCTCTGACATACGTGACATACGGCTACATACTCGGCAATATCCTTCTTCATACCAATCCACCAGAAACGTTCCTTCAAATCCAAATACATCTTGGTGTTTCCGGAGTGTATCGAGTATGGTGAGTCATGAGCCTCTTGAAGTATTAACTTTCTGACCTCCTGGTTATTGGGCACGTAAATTCGGTCCTCAAACCATAGGGTATCGTGCTCATCCTCACGAAAACCTTTGGTCTTTCCTTTGCCCATCTTCTCCTTTATCTCGGCAATCTCTTTGTCATCCTTCTAAGCTTCCTGAATCTTGTCCAGCAATGTCAACTGAACCTCCATTGTGGCAATGAACCCTCTAGGTACAATCTCTAATCGAAGTTCCATGATGTTCTCTGCTAACTCCTTCGGCGGTCCTTTACTTTCGAGGATATTAGCATAACTTTTACGACTCAAGGCGTCTGCTACGACATTGGCCTTTCCCGGATGATAGTGTAGCTTCATGTCATAATCCTTTATAATCTCCAACCATCTCCTCTGTCTAAGGTTCAGCTCCTTCTGGGTGAAGATGTACTTCAAACTCTTGTGATCCGTTTACACATCACAACGGTTTCCAATAAGATAGTGTCTCCAAGTCTTCAATGCATGCACTACGGCTGTTAGCTCCAAATCATGCGTGGCATAATTCATCTCATGAGGTTTTAGTTGTCGTGAGGCATACGAAACAACTTTTCCGTCCTGCATAAGCACACATCCAATTCCTAAGCGAGAGGCGTCGCAATACACCTGGAACTCCTTATGTATATCTGGCAGTACTAGCACTGGGGCTGTAGTCAAATGTTTCTTCAACTCCTGGAAACTTGCTTCACAATCTTCTGTCCATTTAAACTTGGTATCCTTCTTTAACAGTTCAGTCATTGGCTTTGCAATCTTGGAAAAATTCTCAATGAATCTCCGGTAGTATCCTGCGAGTCCAAGAAAACTGCGGATCTCGCTAACTGAGGTGGGTGCCAACCATTCAGTGACTGACTGAACCTTGCTGGGGTCTACTGCTATACCTTCTCCTGATATAACATGTCCAAGGAATCCGACTTCCTTCAGCCAAAACTCGCATTTGTTAAACTTAGCATACAACTGCTGTTCCCTGAGCTTCTCGAGAACTAAACGCAAATGCTCCTTGTGCTCCTCTTCATTCTTCGAGTATACCATGATATCATCAATAAATACCACAACAAACTTGTCCAAATACTCCATGAACACCTTGTTCATCATGCTCATGAAATAGGCAGGGGCGTTAGTCAGTCCAAACGACATGACCGTATACTTGTATAATCCATATCGCGTTGTGAACGCCGTATTTGGTATGTCCTTCTCTCGTATCTTCAACTGATGATACCCCAATCGTAAATCGATCTTTGAGAACACTTTAGCTCCTTGCAATTGATCAAACAGATCGTCGATCATCGGCAGTGGGTACTTGTTCTTTATCGTCACTTCATTCAAGGCTCGATAATCAACAACCATCCTTAGGGATTTATCCTTCTTCTCAACCAAAAGTACTGGGCTCCCCAAGGTGATGAACTTCTTCGGATGTATCCTTTCTCCAATAACTCCTTGATCTGTTTCTTAATTTCCTCCATGTCATTTGCAGGCATCCGATAGGGTCTCTTGGATATTGGTCCTGTCCCTAGCAACAGTTCTATCAAAAACTCAATGTCTCTGTCCGGTGGCATGCCTGGTAATTCCTCTGGGAAAACATCCGGGTAATCCTTTACTACCGGCACTTCCTCCTGAACAACTCCCGTAAGGGCATTCACTTGGCTCCTCCTAGGCACATGCCTAGACACATACTTAATCCTTTTTTCCCTCCGGGGTGGTGAGATAAATCGACTTACTAGCACAGTCAATGCTTCCTCCATATTTTGACATCCAGTCCATACCCAATATCACATCCAATCCTTGCGACTCCAAGATAATTAGGTCGGATGGAAACACATGTGTGCCAATGGTTAAGGGTATCTGGTCACACCATCGGCTAGTCATATACACTGCTCCGGGTGAACTCACTAAAAGAGGGGTGCTAAGGGTTTGGGTTGGCAGTTTAAACTTATCCACGAATGCCCTTGATATGTATGAATGTGATGCACCAGTATCGAAAAGTACAAGAGCGGTAGATGACTTAACCAAAAACTTACCTATTACCGCGTCCGGCTGCTCTTCAACCTCCTCCACGTTAACGTGGTTCACTTGTCCTTTGTTGAATGGATTAGGATTCTTCCCAGTGCTTCCATTTCCGTTTCCATTCCTTCCTTCAAGGCAATCATTGGCATAGTGCCCTGTCTTCCCGCACTTAAAGCAGGTAACCTGACTTAGGTCTCTTTTGGCGGGTGTGGATGGGTTGGAGCGGTTCTGATTGTTGTTAGCTCCGTTCCCATTCCCATTCTTAGCACCACTGTGATTATGTGATCCTCCTCCAGTGTGGTTGTGACCTCCATGGTTATGAACAAGTCCTCCCGAGTTCGGGGTTAGGCGAGGCTTCTGCTGAGCTCCTGAATTATACTTCCCTTGTCCATACTTCCTCTTGCGGCTCTCAATCTGTTGTTGCTTCCCTTCAATCATAAGAGCCTTGTCTACCAACTCCTGGTAGTTGTTGAAGGTTGCTACCATCAACTGCATACTCATCTCATCATTCAGCCCTTCCATAAACTTCTCTTGCTTCGTGGCATCTGTGGCCACATCATCAGGGGCATAGCGTGATAACTTGCTAAACTCATCCACGTACTGAGTCATAGTACGGTTCCCCTGGTGTAGGTTGCGGAACTCCCGCTTCTTCATCTGCATAGCTCCAGTTGAGACATGGGCTGTGCGGAAAGCTTGCTGAAACTGGTCCCAAGTGACATTGGCTACAGGAAAAGTGGCTGTGTAATTCTCCCACCATGAGGCTGCTGGTCCATCCAATTGATGTGCGGCAAAGCGCACCCTCTCAGCATCTGTGCAACCTGCGGTGGTCAACTCCCTTCCAATACGGCGTAGCCAATCATCAGCAACTATAGGCTCGGTGCTACTGGAAAACACCGGCGACTATAACCTTAGAAAACGGCCTAGGTTGTCCACTGGCGGTGGTTTGTTGTTGTTATTGTTGTTGTTGCATTGGTTCTAAACTAGTAATTGCATCAAGGCATTCTGCTGCTGGATCAACTGGGTGAGTTCCAGTGGGAAAGCAAAACCGGTGTCATGTCTCAGAGGCATCTGATTGGTTTAAATGGAAGAGATTAGAATAGAAAAGGGGTCTAATGAGAAAACACTACCCATATGCACATGAGACAAACACAATCATTTCACTCAATCAATCAAGCAAGGGCATACAAACGGTCTAGAACTATCGCAAAAGTGATCACTACTACTATATACATGGGGAAAATACTACTAATAGTTGGTGGTCATCTAGAAATTTTGATCGGTGGAAGACTCCATGATGTCTGCTCCAGCTTCGTCTTCAAAGTCATCATCACTAGGGTTGGAGTCAGTGTCGTCGATGATGATGTAGTCCTCGGGGCGTATTTCCTTGGGTTCTTCTTCTTCTATTGGTGCTGGTCCTCCCATGAATACTCCGATCTTCTTGACTAGGTCGTCATTTTTCTCCAGTAGGGTCTTGATTTTCTCCTCATATCCATCACGTGTAAACTTGAGTTCTTCCTCTAGATCGATGATCCTATTCTTCGCCTTCTTCAAGTCCATCATGTCCGCGCACATCTGGTTCTCCTGACGTCGGATGTGCTGGTTTAACTCCTGGATGAAAGCTGCAATGGATCTATCCTTCCTGGTGTTGATTACTTCCCATTGCTCGTCGCGGCGCCCACATATTTGGTAGATTGTGTCCTTAAGTTCCCTATTGTAAACTTCTCCAATGCGTCCCATTGTAATGTGGGCTGCCATGCTCTTGCCTAGACTCCAGGTAGGTGCTTCGAAAGAAAACTCTATGGGTTTAGAAGTTGGCGAGAACGTCCTTCCTGGAACTTGTACTTGAATCGTCCAGCGCTCCTCTTCAGGTAAAGTGGCGTTGTACGTCCCGGTGAAGCTTGGTATTCCAATGTTCAAGTACCTAGTGACTTCCTTCAGGTGACGTCCAAAAGGTGTGTCTTCATCCGGTTGTGCAAACTTGTTCTTCATCTCCGCCATCCTAAAGAGTAGAAAGTGGAGAGGAGTCAGAAATGAGTAGAGAAGTGTGACCTAGGGTTTATCTTAGTGGTCGTGTCCTACACTCAGCGTGTGCTCTGATACCATCTTGTAGCGACCAGACCTCAGACGGTCCAATCTTTGTGCTCAGGTGTCATCCCTAGATCAGTAATGCTGACACCACACAGTACTTGAAGGATTTATCATAGAGTAGCAATCACACACTTATTACATCGAATGTCTCAAAAGAGAACTTATTACAATAACATGGCTTAAGGCCATCTAATGCGATAACAGCGGAAGGCTTGGAAGATAAAGTGAGTCCATCAACTCCAACGGCATAGCTAAGCTGCACAGCAACGACCTAACGAACCTTGCTCCTCGTCTGAAAAGTCTGCAACATAATACGTTGCAGCCCGAAAATGGGTCAGCACATGGAATATGCTGGCAATATAACACAGTAGAGCAAGAATAGAATAATTCTATCACTACATGCATATATGGATGGTGTAAAGCTGTATGGTTATAGTTTTTGCGAAAAGCCAATTTTTTCCTACAACAAAGGAATAGATTTTAATTTAACTATCATGGTGGTTGAAACATCATTGAGAAGGTAACCCCAACTCAATCCCAATTAAAGTGATTAACAACCCAACAATATTAATTAAACATGGTGAGATACATGCGATAACTCAAGCACTAGATACTCAAGAATTGTCCATAACGGGGGACACGGCTAACCATGATTAGATTGTACACTCTGCAGAGGTTTGCACACTTTTCCCCACAAGACTCGATCGCCTCCGTTGGATTTCTCGCACTACATGGTGTTTGAGAAATGGATGACCGAGACACAGTCTTTCAGAAACATTAACTCTCTACTCCGGGCAGACCATACCAAACCTACAAAACCCACTACCTGCTGATCCACCTCTTCAAGAGCTTCACGTAACTTACTCAACTATGCTAGAGCCCATAATAGCTTGTGGCTGCACATGGAAGTTTCTGGCATGAATCATCTCAGTTCCCTTTGAGCCTGGGTGGCGGTCCATAGGAAGATCACACGGGTACCCCGGGATTTCCAAAAATAAAAACAGACAACACTGGGTTCCCCAGGTGCCTCAATCCATCCAGTTGTTTGATTAAGTTGCCACCTTAAGTTGAACCATTAATTAAGAATCTCACATCTATCGTGGATTTCACTCAAACCCGAACCACGTCTATGAGCATAGCATGGCAATATAAGCAATACGTAGAAGTAACTCCCAAGGGTTTGAATATAACAGGGCAATAGGTTCTACCTCAGCAACTACTTCCCAACCCACAAGTTAATGACATCCTAATCATGCAATGTTTGAGGATTGGAACTAATGCACAAAAACTGGGTTTGGAAAGAGTATGATCAATGTGTTACTTGCCTTGCTGACGATCCGCGAATCCTAGAGACTCGTAGTAACACGCTTCGCACTCCGGAAATTCTATCGCAAGAAAACAATAACATACATAAGTAACAAGCAACGATGCACAAGCAAAACTCAAATAAGAGAGGTTGACCAGAAACTTCAACTTAAGAACTCTGGTTTGCAAAAAGAATCAAATCGAACAAAGCAACAAAACTCAACCGGCGAACGAAAGAAACTTCGTTTACTAATCTGAACTTAGGTCAAATTTTTATAGTAGCAAAAACTTGTTTGAGTTGATTAACCGGAAAGAGGGTTTCGAGATGAAACTCTAGGTGCTTGAATCGCCTGATTCCGATAAACGAGCGAAAAGATAAACAGAAACTAAGATCGGATCAGAAATCGCGATCAGAAAAATCACGGAATAAATCCGAGAAAAAGAAAAATGAAGAACAGGTTAATGAACGAACGTTCGGTATTTGGATCTAGATGAAGAACACGTTCGTTAAAACGAACGAACGAGCGAACGCTCGCTAATTAAATAAACTGGAGAAAACCGATCTATTAAAAAAACAAAAAACAAAAACTAGGGTTTTCAGAAAAACCGAACGGTTTTCTTTGGAAAACCGGGGCGGCGGGGCGGCTACCTCGGCTCGACTCCGGCGGGGCTCCGGCGGGGCTCCGGCGCTGCAGCGGGGCGGCGTGGGGTGCGGGGCTGCGGCGGCGGCGGCTCTGGTGCGGTGCGGGCGGCGGCAGGCGGCGGCGGCGCGGTGGCTGCAGGCGGTGGGGCGGGCGGCTGCGGGCGGCGGTGGCTGGGGCTCCAGGGGGGCTCCGGCAGGGTTATAAAGAGGGGGGGCGGCCAACTTGGGGAAGGAGGAGGCCTTAGGAGGCGTGTCCACCCCGGACACGGCGGCGGCGGCGGCTCCGATTGGGACTCCGGTCCCGATCCGGCTGGGGAGGCGGTGGCGCGGGCGGGCCGGCCTGGCTGGGCTGGGCTTCGGCCCAGTCGGGCGCGCGGTATTTTTTTTTAAAATAATTCCGCCGACATAAATAAAATCCTAGAAAAATAAATAAAAATCTAAAAGTGCCAAAACAAATTTTCACCGCCTAAATAAAATATTTAGGACGAGGTGAACATTTTCTTGGCTCTAAAATGAAATTTTGAAAACGTGCAATTTTTCTAATGCAAATAAAATCCGAATAAAACCAAATAAAATCCAATAAATGATTTTAATATTTTTCCTCCAATATTTCAATTATTTTGGAGAAGTCATATTATCTCCACTCCTTTGATTTAATATGAAATATTTTTCGGAGAGAAAAATTATTAAAATCAAAATCCTCGTTTCATTATTTGATAAAAATCAAATATGAAAACCGGAAAAATCCCCAACTCTCTCTGAGGGTCCTTGAGTTGCTTAGGATTTCGAGGATTGCGGAACGGAAATGCAATAAATCATGATATGCATGGATGATCTATGTATAACATTCCAAATTGAAAATTTGGGATGTTACAGAGTGTTACAAGAGTTGATCTTCCATGAGATCGTAATGGCTAAATCCTAGAAGCCTAGCCTGTATGACTATGGTAACGAGTATATCCTTTCCGGACTAACCCCTCCGGTTTATATATACACCGGGGGGATCTAGGGTTTACATAGAGTCGGTTACATAAGAAGGAATCTTCATAGTCGGTCACCAAGCTTGCCCTCCACGCCAAGTAGAATCCAATCCGGACACGGGTACGGTCTTCGGCCTTCATGTCTTCACAGCCCATCAGTCCAGCCCATGGATAACAGGACGGATGCCCGAGGACCCCTTAGTCCAGGACTCCCTCACCCACGCCCACAACTCCTTTGTGTTCTACTCATGCATATAACATCTACACATAGATCTGGCTCCGATGCCACTATTGGGTGAAAGATCGTGGATGTCGCCTAGAGGAGGGTGAATAGGCGCTTTAAAGTACTTACGGTTTAGGCTTGAACAAATGCGGAATAAACCTAGCGGTTAATTTGCCAAGCACAAAACCTAAAACAACTAGGCTCACCTATGTGCACCAACAACTTATGCTAAGCAAGATAAGCAACTATGTGATAGCAAGATATATGACAAAGAACAATATGGCTATCACAAAGTAAAGTGCATAGGTAAAGGGCTCGGGTAAGAGATAACCGAGACACGCGGAGACGACGATGTATCCCGAAGTTCACACCCTTGCGGATGCTAATCTCCGTTTGGAGCGATGTGGAGGCACAATGATCCCCAAGAAGCCACTAGGGCCACCGTAATCTCCTCATGCCCTCGCACAATGCAAGATGTTGTGATTCCACTAAGGGACCCTTGAGGGCGGTCACCGAACCCGTACAAATGGCAACCCTTGGGGGCGGTCACCGAACCCGTACACTTTGGAAACCCTTGGGGGCGGTCACCGGTACTCTTCAAATTGCTCGAAGCGATCTCCACAACCTAATTGGAGACCCCGACGCTTGCCCGGAGCTTTACACCACAATGATTGAGCTCCAAACACCACCAACCGTCTAGGGCGCCAAGGCACCCAAGAGGAACAAGCTCTAGGGTGCCCAAACACCCAAGAGTAATAAGCTTCTCAAACTTCACTTCCACGTATCACCATGGAGAACTCAAACCGATGCACCAAATGCAATGGCAAGGGCACACGTAGTGCCCAAGTCCTTCTCTCTCAAATCCCACCGAAGCAACTAATGCTAGGGAGGAAAATGAGAGGAAGAACAAGAAGGAGAACACAAAGAACTCCAAGATCTAGATCCAAGGGGTTCCCCTCACATAGAGGAGAAAGTGATTGGTGGAAATGTGGATCTAGATCTCCTCTCTCTTTTCCCTCAAAAACTAGCAAGAATCCATGAAGGGATTGAGAGTTAGCAAGCTTGAAGAAGGTCAACAATGGGGGAAGAACACGAGCTCAAAGGATAAGGTTCATTGGGGAAGAAGACCCCTTTTATAGGAGCTCCCGAATCCAACCGTTATGTGCTCAGCCGCACATGAGCGGTACTACCGCTGGAGGAGCGGTACTACCGCTTAACATGGTCAAAACACCCCAACAAGAGAGAAAAACACGAGCTGAAAACTGCCAGAGAGGTAGAGCAGTATGAGCGGCACTACCGCCGTAGCCAGCGGTACTACCGTTGGCCGCAGCGGTACTTCCGCTTGGCCCAGCGGTACTACCGCACAAGAGCGGTACTACTGCTCCTACTGCCATTGAACCCGACACGAGAAGAGCAGGACCCAAAATCGAGGCTGTAGAAGAGCGGCACTGCAGCGGTACTATGGCTGAGAGCTCCAAGCGGTACTACCGCTTGGGCTCGCGGTACTACCGCTGGGACCAGACAAAACCCACTCTCAAGAAACAAGAACTGGCATAACTTCTTCATACGACCTTCGAATTGAGCAAACTCAAGCTTGTTGGATACAAGACGACGAGTAGCATCAAAACAAAGACATAACCTCCAACCGAGAAGAACAAGGTTATAGTAAGAAGAGGTAGGGGAGTAATGCCAACAAATAGAGGAGAGAAACCTCCAACCGAGAAGAACCGGCATAACCTCCAACATCGAAAACATCATAGAAGATGTGAGTGAACTCCGTTTTCGATGAACTCGAGCTTGTCACCAAGATGACCATAAGCTCTAAGACTCACAAATAGAACCAAACAAGAACCAAGAAGGATTATGCAAGGATGCAATGGTTTGAGCTCTCTACGAACGATACAATCAAGCTACTCATCGAGAGACCCCTTGATAGTACGGCAATCGATCCTATAACCCGGTCTCCCAACCACCACTATGAGACCGGTAAAATAGAAAACCTATCAAGGGCAAACCTTTGTCTTGCACATAGTCCACTTGAGCTAGATGATGACGATCTTGACTTCCTCAAGTTGGACCACCTTTCCTGATTGTGTTGGCTCGATGAAGACTAGTTGATTGCTCCCCCATACTCCACTATGGGTGAGCCACTCTTTCGCACATCTTCACAGGTCCATTGTCACCACAATGGATGGAAAGCTTCAAGAATTTGATCTCTTCATGATGCTCCACTTGAACTTGCACACCGCAATCTAACCCCACAAAGAACTCTCACGAAGACCATGGGTTAGTACACAAAGCGTAATTGACAATGCTTACCATACCATGGGATCACTTGATCCCTCTCGGTACATCTTCTACTCTTTGTGGGTTGATCAACTTGATTCACTCTTTGACTTAGTCTTGATCAACCTCTC
Source organism: Triticum urartu (assembly GCF_003073215.2). NCBI lineage: Eukaryota > Viridiplantae > Streptophyta > Magnoliopsida > Poales > Poaceae > Triticum > Triticum urartu. Next base: position 628,292,661 of record NC_053026.1, read on the forward strand.
ACAAGACCAATCTTTAGGTAATTCCTTGAATAGCACCTTGGTCGACACAAACTCTCCTTGAAACCAACACATGTACTCCAAGAAAAGCCTATGGACAAAACCTTCAAATATAACGCAAGGCAACCATTAGTCCATAGAGATTGTCATCAATTACCAAAACCAAACATGGGGGCACCGCATGTTCTTTCATTGGGGAATGCAGTATTTCAAAAAAAATCCTACAATCACGCAAGATCTATCTAGGAGATGCATAGCAACGAGAGGGAAGAGTGTGTCTACGTACCCTCGTAGACCGAAAGCGAAAGCATTAAATAACGTGGTTGATGTAGTCGAACGTCTTCGCGATCCAACCGATCAAGTACCAAACGCATGGCACCTCCGCGATCTGCACACGTTCAGCTCGGTGACGCCCCTCGAACTCTAGATCCAGCTGAGGCCGAGGGAGAGTTTCGTCAGCACAACAGTGTGGTGACGGTGATGATGAAGTTACTGACGCAGGGCTTCGCCTAAGCACTACGACAATATGACCGAGGTGTATTTTTGTGGAGGGGGGCACCGCAAACGGCTAAAAAATTGTCAACTTGTGTGTTCTAGGGTGCCCCCTGCCCCTGTATATAAAGGAGCAAGGGGGAGGCCGGCCGGCCATATCTGGCGCGCCCAAGGGGGGCAATCCTACTCCTAGTAGGAGTTGTACCCCCCTTTCCTAGTCCTACTAGGAGAAGAAATAAGGAGAGGGGAAGGAGAAGGAAGGAGGGGGCGCCGTCCCTCCCCCTAGTCTAATTCGGACTAGGCCCATGGGGGGCACGCGGCCAGCCCTTGGCTGCTCCCTCTCTCTCCCTTAAGGCCCAATAAGGCCCATAACTTCCCCGGTGGTTCCGATAACCCTTCTGGCACTCCGATAAATACCCGATACACCTCGGAACCATTCCGGTGTCCGAATATAGTCATCCAATATATCAATCCTTATGTCTTGACCATTTCGAGACTCCTCGTCATGTCCGTGATCTCATCCGGGACTCCGAACTACCTTCGGTACATCAAAACACATAAACTCATAATACCAATCGTCATCGAACTTTAAGCGTGCGGACCCTACGGGTTCGAGAACTATGTAGACATGACCGAGACTCATCTCCAGTCAATAACCAATAGCGGAACCTGGATGCTCATATTGGTTCCAACATATTCTATGAAGATCTTTATCGGTCAAACCGCATAACAACATATGTTGTTCCCTTTGTCATCGGTATGTTACTTGCCCGAGATTCGATCGTCGGTATTATCATACCTAGTTCAATATCGTTACCGGCAAGTCTCTGTACTCGTTCCCTAATGCAGCATCTCGCAACTAACTCATTAGTTACATTGCTTGCAAGGCTTATAGTGATGTGCATTACTGAGAGGGCCCAGAGATACCTCTCCGACAATTGGAGTGACAAATCCTAATCTCGATCTATGCCAACTCAACAAACACCATCAGAGACACCTGTAGAGCATCTTTATAATCACCCAGTTACGTTGTGACGTTTGATAGCACACTAAGTGTTCCTCCGGTATTCGGGAGTTGCATAATCTCATAGTCATAGGAACATGTATAAGTTATGGAGAAAGCAATAGCAATAAAATAAAAGATAATAGTGCTAAGATAACGGATGGGTCATGTCAATCACATCATTCTCTAATGATATGATCTCGTTTATAAAATGACAACTCATGTCTATGGTTAGGAAACTTAACCATCTTTGATTAACGAGCTAGTAAAGTAGAGGCATACTAGTGACACTCTGTTTGTCTATGTATTCACACACGTACTAAGTTTCCGGTTAATACAATTCTAGCGTGAATAATAAACATTTATCAAGATATAAGGAAATATAAATAACAACTTTATTATTGCCTCTAGGGCATATTTCCTTCACTCATCGTAGTCAATTCCTTGAACTTGTCAAAAACCTTTCGCAACAAGTCGATCTTTGTAGATAGTAACATTACCGTCAGCGTCAGTCTTCTTCTTGAAGATCCATTTATTCTCTATTGCTTGCCGATCATCCGGCAAGTCAACCAAAGTCCACACTTTGTTCTCATACATGGATCCCATCTCAGATTTCATGGCCTCAAGCCATTTTGTGGAATCTGGGCTCATCATCCCTTCCTCATAGTTCGTAGGTTCGTCATGGTCAAGTAACATGACTTCCAAAATAGGATTACCGTACCACTCTGGTGCGGATCTTACTCTGGTTGACCTACGAGGTTCGGTAGTAACTTGATCAGAAGTTTCATGATCATCATCATTAGCTTCCTCACTAATTGGTGTAGGAATCACTCCACTGATTTCTGTGATGAACTACTTTCCAATTCGAGAGATGGTACAATTACCACATCAAGTTCTACTTTCCTCCCACTCACTTCTTTCGAGAGAAACTCCTTCTCTAGAAAGGATCCATTCTTAGCAACGAATAGCTTGCCTTTGGATCTGTGATAGAAGGTGTACCCAACAGTCTCCTTTGGGTATCCTATGAAGACACATTTCTCCGATTTGGGTTCGAGCTTATTAGGTTGAAGCTTTTTCACATAAGCATTGCAGCCCCAAACTTTAAGAAACGACAACTTAGGTTTCTTGCCAAACCAGAGTTCATATGGTGTCGTCTCAACGAATTTAGATGCTGCCCTATTTAACGTGAATGTAGCCGTCTCTAAAGCATAACCCCAAAACGATAGCGGTTAATCAGTAAGAGACATCATAGATCGCACTATATCTAATAAAGTATGATTATGACGTTTGGACACACCATTACGCTATGGTGTTCCAGGCGGCATGAGTTGCGAAACTATTCCACATTGTTTCAAATGAAGACAAAACTCGTAACTCAAATATTCTCCTCCACGATCAGATCGTAGAAACTTTATTTTCTTGTTACAATGATTTTCCACTTCACTCTGAAAATCTTTGAACTTTTCAAATGTTTTAAACTTATGTTTCATCAAGTAGATATACCCATATCTGCTCAAATCATCTGTGAAGGTCAGAAAATAACGATACCCGTCGCGAGACTCAACACACATCGGACCGCATACATCAGTATGTATTATTTCCAACAAGTCTGTTGCTCGCTCCATTGTTCCGAAGAACGGAGTCTTAGTCATCTTGCCCATGAGGCATGGTTCACAAGCATCAAGTGATTCCAAAAGTCCATCAGCATGGAGTTTCTTCATGCGCTTTACACCAATATGACCTAAACGGCAGTGCCACAAATAAGTTGCACTATCATTATTAAACTTGTATCTTTTGGCTTCAATACTATGAATATGTGTATCACTACTATCGAGATTCAATAAAAATAGACCACTCATCAAGGGTGCATGACCATAAAAGATATTACTCATATAAATAGAAAAACCATTATTCTGTGATTTAAATGAATAACTGTCTCGCATCAAACAAGATCCAGATATAACGTTCATGCTTAACGCTGGCACCAAATAACAATTATTTAGGTCTAAAACTAACCCCGAAGGTAGATGTAGAGGTAGCGTGCTGACGTTGATCACACCGACTTTGGAACCATTTCCGACGTGCATCGTCACCTCGTTCTTTGCCAATCTTCATTTAATCTGTAGCCCCTGTTTTGAGTTGCAAATATGAGCAACAGAACCAGTATCCAATACCCAGGTGCTACTACGAGCATTAGTAAGGTACACATCAATAACATGTATATCAAATATACCTTTCACTTTGCCATCCTTCTTATCCGCCAAATACTTGGGGCAGTTCCGCTTCCAGTGATCAGTCCCTTTGAAGTAGAAGCAATCAGTCTTAGGCTTAGGTCCAGACTTGGGCTTCCTCACTTGAGCAGGAACTTGCTTGCCATTCTTTTTGAATTTCCCCTTCTTCCCTTTGCCCTTCTTGTTGAAACTAGTGGTCTTATTAACCATCAACACTTGATGCTCCTTCTTGATTTCTACCTCTGCAGCTTTTAGCATCGTGAAGAGCTCGGGAATTGTCTTATCCATCCCTTGCATATTATAGTTCATCATGAAGCTCTTGTAGCTTGGTGACAGTGATTGAAGAACTCTGTCAATGACACTATCATCAGGAAGACTAACTCCCAGTTGAGTCAAGTGGTTGTGGTACCCAGACATTCTGAGTATATGTTCACTGACAGAACTATTCTCCTCCATTTTATAGCTATAGAACTTATTGGAGACTTCATATCTCTCAATCCGGGCATTTGCTTGAAATATTAACTTCAACTCCTGGAACATCTCATATGCTCCATGACGTTCAAAACGCAGTTGAAGTCCCAGTTCTAAGCCGTAAGCATGGCACACTGAACTATCGAGTAGTCATCAGCTTTGCTTTGCCAGAAGTTCTTAACGTTGTCAGCGGCATCTGCAATAGGCTTGCCACCCAGCGGTGCTTCCAGGACGTAATTCTTCTGTGCAGCAATGAGGATAATCCTTAAGTTATGGACCCAGTCCGTGTAATTGCTACCATCATCTTTCAACTTAGCTTTCTCTCGGAACGCATTAAAATTCAACAGAACAACAGCACGGGCCATTTATCTACAACAACATAAACATGCAAAATACTATCAGATACTAAGTTCATGGTAAATTAAAGTTCAATTAATAAAATTACTTAAGAACTCCCACTTAAATAGACATCCCTCTAATCATCTAAGTGATCACGTGATCCATATCAACTAAACCATGTCCGATCATCACGTGAGACTGAGTAGTTTCCAATGGTGAACATCACTATGCCGATCATATCTACTACATGATTCATGTTCGACCTTTCGGTCTCAGTGTTCCGAGGCCATATCTGCATATGCTAGGCTCGTCAAGTTTAACCCGAGTATTCGACGTGTGCAAAATTGGCTTGCACCTGTGGTATGTGAACGTAGAGCTTATCACACCCGATCATCATGTGGTGTCTCGGCACGACGAACTGTAGCAACTATGCATACTCAGGGTGAACACTTATACCTTGAAATTTTAGTGAGGGGTCATCTTATAATGCTATCGCTGTACTAAGGAAAATAAGATGCATAAAGGATAAACATCACATGCAATCAAAATAAGTGATATGATATGGCATCATCATCTTGTGCCTTTGATCTCCATCTCCAAAGCACCGTCGTGATCACCATCATCACCGGCTTGACACCTTGATATCCATCGTAGCATCGTTGTCGTCTCGCCAATTATTGCTTCTATGACTATCGCTACCGCTTAGTGATAAAGTAAAGCAATTAAATGGCGATTTCATTTCATACAATAAAGCGACAACCATAAGGCTCCTGCCAGTTGCCAATAACTTTTACAAAACATGATCATCTCATACAACAATTTATATCTCATCACGTCTTGACCATATCACATCACAACATGCCCTGCAAAAACAAGTTAGACGTCCTCTATTTGTTGTTGCAAGTCTTACGTGGCTGCTACGGTCTTCTAGCAAGAACCGTTCTTACCTACGCATCAAAATCACTACGATTTTTCGTCAAGTGTGCTGTTTTAACCTTCCACAAGGACCGGGTGTAGTCAAACTCGATTCAACTGAAGCTGGAGAAACAGACACCCGCTAGCCACCTGAGTGCATAGCACGTCGATAGAACCAGTCTCATGAACGCGGTCATGTAATGTCGGTCCAGGCCGCTTCATCCAACAATACCGCCGAGTCAAAGTAAGATGTTGCTGGTAAGCAGTACGACTATTGTCGCCCACAACTCATTGTGTTCTACTCGTGCATATAACATCTACGCATAGACCTGGCTCGGATGCCACTGTTGGGGAACGTAGTATTTCAAAAAAATCCTACGATCATGCAAGATCTATCTAGGAGAAGCATAGCAATGAGTGGGGAGAGTCTGTCCACGTACCCTCATAGACTGTAAGGGGAAGCTTTTAGTAACGTGGTTGATGTAGTCGAACTTCTTCACAATTCAACCGATCCAAGTACCGAACGTACTTCACCTCCGCGTTCCGCACACATTCAGCTCGATGAAGTCCCTCGATCTCTTGCTCCAGTTGAGGACGAGGGGGAGTTCCATCACCACGACGACGTGGCGAAGGTCATGATGAAGTTACCGGCGCAGGCCTTCGCCTAAGCACTACGACGATGTGACCGAGGTGTGTAACTATGGAGGAGGCTACCGCACACGGTTAAGAGAAACTTGTGTGTTCTAGGGTGCCCCCCTGCCCCCGTATATAAAGGAGGGGAGGGGGAGGCCGGCCGACCCTGTAGGCGCGCCAGCAGGAGGGAGTCCTACTAGGACTCCAAGTCCTAGTAGGGTTCCACCTAGAGGAAAGGGGGAGGAGGAAGGAAGAGGGGGAAGGGAAGGAAAGGGGGGCGCCCTTCCCCTAGTCCAATTCGGACCCAAGGGGAGGAGGCGGCCATCCCCTTGTGGCCCTTCCACTCTTTCCACTAATGCCCATCAAGGCCCATTAGTTCCCCCGAGGTGGTCTGATAACCCTCCGGCACTCCGATAATTATCTGGTACCTCTCGGAACTCATCGGTGTCCAAATAATATCGTCCAATATATCAATCTTTATGTCTCGACCATTTCGAGACTCCTCGTCATGTTAGTGGTCTCATCCGGCACTCCGAAGAATCTTCAGTCATCAAATCATATAACTCATAATACAAATCATCATCGAATGCTAAGCGTGCGGACCCTACGGGTTCGAGAACTATGTATACATGACAGAGACACATCTCCGGTCAATAACCAATAGCGGAACCTGGATGCTCATATTGGCTTCTACATATTCTACGAAGATCTTTATCGGTCAAACCGCATAACAACATACATTGTTCCCTTTATCATCAGTATGTTACCTGCCCGAGATTCGATTGTCGGTATCATCATACCTAGTTCAGTCTCGTTACTGGAAAGTCTCTTTACTCGTTCCGTAATGCATCATCCCGCAACTAGCTCATTAGTCACATTGCTTGCAGGCTTGTAGTGATGAGCATTACCGAGAGGGCCCAGAGATACCTCTCTGAAACACGGAGTGAAAAATCCTAATCTCGATCTATGCCAACTCAACAAACACCATCGGAGACACCTGTAGAGCATCTTTATAATCACACAATTACGTTGTGACGTTTGATAGCACACAAGGTGTTCCTCCGGTATTCGGGGGTTGCATAATCTCATAGTCAGAGGAACATGTCTAAGTCATGAAGAAAGCAATAGCAATAAAACTAAACGATCATATATGCTAAGCTAACAGATAGGTCTTGTCGATCACATCATTCTCTAATGATGTGATCCCGTTCATCAAATGAAAACACATGTCTATGGTTAGGAAACTTAACCATCTTTGATTAACGAGCTAGTCTAGTAGAGGCATACTAGGGACACTCTGTTTGTCTATGTATTCACACATGTACTAAGTTTCTGGTTAATACAATTCTAGCATGAATAATAAACATTTATCATGATATAAGAAAATGTCAATAACAACTTTATTATTGTCTCTAGGGCATATTTACTTCACTTCCGGCCCGGAAAACCTAAATTTGCATCTTAATTTGATCCAACATAATGCATTTCTTTGCTTTTTCAACAACATTGGATATATAATACATCTCCAAATCTTTGCTAGAATAGCAAAATCAAAGAAAACAAGAACCACAAGTGTGCATTTTAGAAGATTTCCAACTTCCATAACTGCTCCCACTAGTTGAAGCAATATCTTCTCCATGTACTCATTGTTGATCTGCGGATTCTTGATCTTGCATTCTTCATTCTTCATCTTTGGTTCAAAATAAGTAGATGTTGCTTCCCCTCTATTTGCAAATGCATCCGCATCATTGCCTTCGATTCTACTAAGGAGTGCATGGACGTTTATTAAGTTTCTTTCTATTAATAAATCAATGTATTTGCCTTCCCCAAACCAAAATGAGCATCTGATATGTCTCCAACGTATCTATAATTTTTGATTGCTCCATGCTATATTATCTACTGTTTTGGGCAATACTGGGCTTTATTATCCACTTCTATATTACTTTTGGGACTAACCTATTAACCGGAGGCCCAGCCCAGATTTGCTGTTTTATGCCTATTTCAGTGTTTTGAAGAAAAGGAATATCAAACGGGGTCGAAACGGAACGAAATCAACTGGAGAAGTTATTTTTGGAAGGAAACACACCTGATGGACTTGGACACCACGTCAGAAGATACGGGAGCTACCCACGAGGGTGGGGGCGCGCCCCCTGCCTCGTGGGGCCCTCGTGGCTCCCCTGACGTGCTTCTTCTACCTATATAACTCCATATACCCTAAAACTTCCAGAACGGATAATAGATCGGGAGTTCCGCCACCAGAAGACTCCGTAGCCAACGAAAACCAATCTAGACCCGTTCCGGCACCCTGCCGGAGGGGGCAATCCCTCTCCGGTGGCCATCTTCATCATCCCGGTGCTCTCCATGACGAGGAGGGAGTAGTTCTCCCTCGAGGCTGAGGGTATGTACCAGTAGCTATGTGTTTGATCTATCTCTCTCGTGTTCTTGATTTGGCACGATCTTGATGTATCGCGAGCTTTGCTATTATAGTTGGATCTTATGTTTCTCCTCCCCCTCTTCTCTCTTGTAATGAATTGAGTTTCCCCTTTGAAGTAATCTTATCGGATCGAGTCTTTAAAGATTTGAGAACACTTGATGTATGTCTTGCCATGGATATCTGTGGTGACAATGGGATACCACGTGCCACTTGATGTATGTTAAGGTGATCAACTTGCGGGTTTCGTGACATTGGGAACCTATGCATAGGGGTTGGCACACGTTTTCGTCATGATTCTCCGGTAGAAACTTTGGGGCACTCTTTGAGGTCCTTTGTGTTGGTTGAATAGATGAATCTGAGATTGTGTGATGCATATCGTATAATCATACCCATGGATACTTGAGGTGACATTGGAGTATCTAGGTGACATTAGGGTTTTGGTTGATTTGTATCTTGAGGTGTTATTCTAGTACGAACTCTAGGGCTGTTTGTGACACCTATAGGAATATCCCAATGGATTGATTGGAAAGAATAACTTTGAGGTGGTTTCATACCCTACCATAACTCTTCGTTCGTTCTCCGCTATTAGTGACTTTGGAGTGACTCTTTGTTGCATGTTGAGGGATAGTTATGTGATCCAATTATGTTATTATTGTTGAGGGAACTTACACTAGCGAAAGTATGAACCCTAGGCCTTATTTCCACACATTGCAATACCATTTACGCTCACTTTTATCACTTGTTACCTTGCTGTTTTTATTATTTCAGATTACAAAAACTATTATATACTATCCATATTGCACTTTGTATCACCATCTCTTCGCCGAACTAGTGCACCTATACAATTTACCATTGTATTGGGTGTGTTGGGGACACAAGAGACTCTTTGTTATTTGGTTGCAGGGTTGCTTGAGAGAGACCATCTTCATCCTACAACTCCTACGGATTGATAAACCTTAGGTCATCCACTTGAGGGAAATTTGCTACTGTCCTACAAACCTCTGCACTTGGAGGCCCAACAACGTCTACAAGAAGAAGGTTGTGTATTAGACATCAAGCTCTTTTCTGGCGTCGTTGCTGGGGAGGTTAGCGCTTGAAGGTATATCTTTAGATCTTGCAATCGAGTCTTTTACTTTCTTGTTTTATCACTAGTTTAGTTTATAAAAGAAAACTATAAAAAATGGAATTATGTTTGTCTCATACGCTTCACCTTTTTAATATCTTTCGTGAGTATGATGGAAAGGATAATTGTGCTCAAGTGCTAGAAGAAGAAATCTATAAAATGTTTGGCACTAAATATTTGAATGATGAGCATGATTGCAATGTTGTTAGTACGAATTCTTTGAATATCCATGATGCTAATGATGATTGCACTAGTTATGATGAAAATGCCTCCTATAAACATGTCAATTTTTGTGGAGTAGACTGGGTTTGCAAGTACACACCAAATAGGGAAGATAGATATTGCAAGAGGCATAAGTACTTAGAAACTAAATTGTTGCAAGAAGAGCTAGATGAATGTGCTGAAAATTTAAGATATCTTACCCATACTTGCGAACTTTGCAATGAACATGGTCATTTAAATATCAAATGCAAATTGTTTCATGACCGTATCGTGTCCAAAAATTGTGATGACTTGATTTCCCTTGCACATCATAATGAACTTAGTTTTCTCTTGGGTTATGAAGAAATGAAACGTATAACTGAGGGTATTCCAAAATTTAATCTCGATAAACTTCTTGGTTTTGATCTAGAGAAGATTTATATGTATTGTGCGGTTAATTGCATTGAAAATTCTTATATTTCCAATTACATAAAGAAAAGAAAACAAATAGAGGATGAAGAGAATACTAATGAAAGGGATGAGACTTCCCAATATCCTCCTATTATTTCTTATGATGAATCAGGTAACGAGGATGAGCCTTCTATTCAACCAATCTCATTAATAAGGAGCTCCAAAAAGAGGATTGAACCCACACATGATGTGGTGAAGAAGAAGAAAAGAAAAAGGAAGAGAGGTAAAAAGGTATCTCTCCCAAATAAAGTTGCTCCTATTATTGTTGTGCCTCCTGAAAATGAAGATGATACACTTGATGATGATCTCGTTATGCCTATTGCTTGTTGTGATGATTATGATTGGGAAGATAATGACACTTCTTATGATCTTGAAAATCTTTTTGGCACTTGCTTGGAAGAATATTATAATTGTATACTATTGGTGCTATCTATACTATTAATGATGAGAGTGATTATGCTTATGATATGAAAAGGCCCAAGCTTGGGGAAGCTATGTTTGTTGAGGATGACATATTTGAGAATATATTTGCTGAAATTAATGTTTGTCCCAAGCTTGGGGATGCTATGATTAATGAAGATGATATTTTTAGTCTCCCAAGTTTTGATATGCAAATTTATTATGATGAAAGCATGCCTCCTATCTATGATGTTTATTGTGATGACACGTATGCTTTAAATAATAATGATAACCATGAAAATTTTCATCTTGATCTTAATTTTCAATCAAATGATAGTTATTTTGTTGAGTTTGCTCCCACTATTATTCATGAGAAGAATTTTGCTTATGTGGAGAGTAGTAAATTTTCTATGCTTGTAGATCATGAAAATAATTCTTTAGGTGCTGGCTATATTGTTGAATTCATTCATGATGCTACTGAAAATTATTATGAGGGAGGAATATATGCTTGTAGGAATTGCAATAATATCAAGTTTCCTCTCTATGTGCTTAAAATTTTGAAGTTATGCTTGTTTTGCCTTCCTATGCTAGTTGATTATTGTTCCCATAAGTTGTTTTCTCACAAAATCCCTATGCATAGGAAGTGGGTTAGGATTAAATGTGCTAGTCATATTCTTCATGATGCTCTCTTTATATTTCAATTCTTATCCTTTATGTGAGCATCATTGTCATTATCATGCCTAGCTAGGGGCATTAAACGATAGCGCTTGTTGGGAGGCAACCCAATTTTATTTTTGTTCCTTGCTTTTTGTTCCTGTTTAGTAATAAATAATTCATCTAGCCTCTGTTTAGATGTGGTTTTATGTGTTTAATTAGTGTTTGTGCCAAGTAGAACCTTTGGGAAGACTTGGGGAAAGTCTTGTTGATCATGCTGTCAAAAACAGAAACTTTAGCGCTCACGAGAATTGCTGCCATTTTTATTTGGAGAGTGATATTTAGTTAATTCTTTTTGAAGATGATTAATAGATAAATTACTTAGGTTCAGAAATTTATTTGATAATTTTATGAGTTCCAGAAGTATTCGTTTTATCCAGATTACTACAGACTGTTCTGTTTTTAACAGATTCTGTTTTTCGTGTGTTGTTTGTTTATTTTGATGAATCTATGGCTAGTAAAATAGTTTATAAACCATAGAGAATTTGGAATACAGTAGGTTTGACACCAATATAAATAAAGAATGAGTTAATTACAGTACCTTGAAGTGGTGATTTATTTTCTTATACTAACAGAGCTTACAAGTTTTCTGTTAAGTTTTGTGTTGTGAAGTTTTCATGTTTTGGGTAAGGATTCGATGGACTATGGAATAAGGAGTGGCAAGAGCCTAAGCTTGGGGATTCCCAAGGAACCCCAAGGTAATATTCAAGGATAGACAAGAGCCTAAGCTTGGGTATGCCCCGGAAGGCATCCCCTCTTTCGTCTTCGTTCATCGGTAACTTTACTTGGAGCTATATTTTTATTCGCCACATGATATGTGTTTTGCTTGGAGCGTCAATTTATTTTGTTAGGATTTGCTTGCTGTTATTTAGAACAATGTTTTTCACCTTTTATTTCAATAAAAGTGGCATTGATAGTCTTTACTATGCCTATGTTACAAGTCTTCATGTTGCTGTTTGAAAACAGAAAGTTTACCGCTGTTGCAATAATTACCTAGAAAATTCAGTATGTGATAAAATGTTGAAACCTTTTGCATATTAAGCTCTGATAAATTTACTACAGTGGGAATTTTCTTTCATAATTTTTGGAGTTAGGGAAGTATGGATGTTGCAGCATTCTTTACAGACTATCCTGTTTAGGCAGATTGCTGTCATGTTTGCATTGTTTGCATATGTTTGCTTCTTTAATGATTCTATTTGAGGATAGGACTATTAAATATGCAGAGGCATTTAGTATGCAATATTGAATAATAATTTTAGTGATTTGCTACAGTAGAGTATAATAAGGTGTTGGCAATGGTTTATACTAACTTATCTCATGAGTCCTTGTTGAGTTTTGTGTGGATGAAGCTTTTGAGATTTAGGGAGACCGTGATATGAGAGGAATTTAGGAGACACAAAAGCTCAAGATTGGGGATGCCAAAGGCACCCCAAGATAATATTTCAAGAAGTCTCAAGCATCCAAGCTTGGGGAAGCCCCGGTTGGCATCCCACCTTTTTTCTTCAACAACTATCGGTTAGTATCGGTTGATCCTAAGTTTTTGCTTCTTCACATGATGTTTGCTATTCTTAGATGTTATTTTCTTTAGTTTTGCTTGCTGTTTGAATAAAATACCAAGATCTGAAATTCTTAAATGTTAGAGTCTTCACATAGTTGCATAATTATTCAATTACTCATTGATCTTCACTTAAATCTTTCGGAGTAGTTTGTCATTTGCTCTAGTGCTTCACTTATACCTTTTAGAGCATGGTGGTAGTTTTATTTTGAAGAAATAGATGAACTCTCATGCTTCACTTATATTATTTTGAGAGTCTTAAATAGCATGGTAATGTGCTTAAAAATCCTAATATGCTAGGTATTCAAGAATAATAAAATTCTCTTATGAGTGTGTTGAATACTATGAGAAGTTTGATACTTGATAATTGTTTTGAGATATGGAGATGGTGATATTAGAGTCATGCTAGTTGAGTGGTTATGAATTTGAGAAATACTTGTGTTGAAGTTTGTGGTTCCCGTAGCATGCACGTATGGTGAACCGTTATGTGATGAAGTCGGAGCATGATTTATTTATTGATTGTCTTCCTTATGAGTGGCGGTCGGGGACGAGCGATGGTCTTTTCCTACCAATCTATCCCCCTAGGAGCATGCGCGTAATACTTTGCTTTGATAACTTGTAGATTTTTGCAATAAGTATGTGAGTTCTTTATGACTGATGTTGAGTCCATGGATTATACACACTCTCACCCTTCCACCTTTGCTAGCCTCTCTAGTACCGCGCACCTTTCACCGGTACCATAAACCCACCATTTACCTTCCTCAAAACAGCCACCATACCTACCTATTATGGCATTTCCATAGCCATTCCGAGATATATTGCCATGCAACTTTCCACCATCCAGTTTATTATGACACATTCATCATTGTCATATTGCTAGCATGATCATGTAGTTGACATAGTATTTGTGGCAAAGCCACCATTCATAATTCTTTCATACACGTCAATCTTGATTCATTGCATATCCCGGTACACCGCCGGAGGCATTCATATAGAGTCATATCTTGTTCTAAGAATCGAGTTGTAATTCTTGAGTTGTAAGTAAATAAAAGTGTGATGATCATCATTATTAGAGCATTGTCCCAGTGAGGAAAGGATGATGGAGACTATGATTCCCCCACAAGTCGGGATGATACTCCGGATGAGAATAAATAAATAAAAGAGGCCAAAGAAGCCCAAATAAAAAAAGAGAAAAGAGGCCATAAAAAGAGAAAGGCCCAAATAAAAAAATAAGAGAAAAAGAGAGAAGGGGCAATGCTACTATCCTTTAACCACACTTGTGCTTCAAAGTAGCACCATGATCTTTATGATAGAGAGTCTCTTGTTCTGTCACTTTCATATACTAGTGGGAATCTTTCATTATAGAACTTGGCTTGTATATTCCAATGATGGGCTTCCTCAAAATGCCCTAGGTCTTCGTGAGCAAGCGAGTTGGATGCACACCCACTAGTTTCTTTTGTTGAGCTTTCATACACTTATAGCTCTAGTGCTTCCGTTGCATGGCAATCCCTACTCACTCACATTGATATCTATTGATGAGCATCTCCATAGCCCGTTGATACGCCTAGTCGATGTGAGACTATCTTCTCCCTTTTTATCTTCTCCACAACCACCATTCTATTCCACCTATAGTGCTATGTCCATGGCTCACGCTCATGTATTGCGTGAAGATTGAAAAAGTTTGAGAACATTAAAAGTATGAAACAATTGCTTGGCTTGTCATCGGGGTTGTGTATGATTCAAATATGTTGTGTGGTGAAGATGGAGCATAGCCAGACTATATGATTTTGTAGGGACAACTTTCTTTGGCCATGTTATTTTGAAGAGACATAATTGCTTAAGTTAGTATGCTTGAAGTATTATTATTTTTATGTCAATATGAACTTTTGTCTTGAATCTTTCGGATCTGAATATTCATATCACAAGTAAGAAGAATTACATTGAAATTATGCCAACTAGCATTCCACATCAAAAATTATCTTTTTTATCATTTACCTACTCGAGGATGAGCAGGAATTAAGCTTGGGGATGCTTGATACGTCTCCAACGTATCTATAATTTTTGATTGCTCCATGCTATATTATCTACTGTTTTGGGCAATATTGGGCTTTATTATCCACTTTTATATTACTTTCGGGACTAACCTATTAACCGGAGGCCCAACCCAGATTTGCTGTTTTATGCCTATTTCAGTGTTTTGAAGAAAAGGAATATCAGACGGAGTCGAAACGGAACGAAATCAACTGGAGAAGTTATTTTTGGAATGAAACACACCTGATGGACTTGGACCCCACGTCAGAAGATACGAGAGCTGCCCACGAGGGTGGGGGGGCGCCCACCCCCCTGGGGGGCGCCCCCTGCCTCGTGGGGCCCTCGTGGCTCCCCTGACGTGCTTCTTCTACCTATATAACTCCATATACCCTAAAACTTCCAGAACGGATAATAGATCGGGAGTTCCGCCGCCAGAAGCCTCCGTAGCCACCGAAAACCAATCTAGACCCGTTCCGGCACCCTGCCGGAGGGGGCAATCCCTCTCTGGTGGCCATCTTCATCATCCCGGTGCTCTCCATGACGAGGAGGGAGTAGTTCTCCCTCGGGGCTGAGGGTATGTACCAGTAGCTATGTGTTTGATCTCTCTCTCTCTCATGTTCTTGATTTGGCACGATCTTGATGTATCGCGAGCTTTGCTATTATAGTTGGATCTTATGTTTCTCCTCCCCCTCTTCTCTCTTGTAATGAATTGAGTTTCCCCTTTGAAGTAATCTTATCGGATCGAGTCTTTAAAGATTTGAGAACACTTGATGTATGTCTTGCCGTGGATATCTGTGGTGACAATGGGATACCACGTGCCACTTGATGTATGTTAAGGTGATCAACTTGCGGGTTCCGTGACATTGGGAACCTATGCATAGGGGTTGGCACACGTTTTCGTCGTGATTATCCGGTAGAAACTTTGGGGCACTCTTTGAGGTCCTTTGTGTTGGTTGAATAGATGAATCTGAGATTGTGTGATGCATATCGTATAATCATACCCACGGATACTTGAGGTGACATTGGAGTATCTAGGTGACATTAGGGTTTTGGTTGATTTGTATCTTAAGGTGTTATTCTAGTACGAACTCTTGGGCTGGTTGTGACACCTATAGGAATAGCCCAACGGATTGATTGGAAAGAATAACTTTGAGGTGGTTTCGTACCCTACCATAATCTCTTCGTTCGTTCTCCGCTATTAGTGACTTTGGAGTGACTCATTGTTGCATGTTGAAGGATAGTTATGTGATCCAATTATGTTAGTATTGTTGAGGGAACTTACACTAGCGAAAGTATGAACCCTAGGCCTTATTTCCACACATTGCAATACCGTTTACGCTCACTTTTATCACTTGTTACCTTGCTGTTTTTATTATTTCAGATTACAAAAACTATTATATACTATCCATATTGCACTTGTATCACCATCTCTTCGCCGAACTAGTGCACCTATACAATTTACCATTGTATTGGGTGTGTTGGGGACACAAGAGACTCTTTGTTATTTGGTTGCAGGGTTGCTTGAGAGAGACCATCTTCATCCTACGCCTCCTACAGATTGATAAATCTTAGGTCATCCACTTGAGGGAAATTTGCCACTGTCCTACAAACCTCTGCACTTGGAGGCCCAACAACGTCTACAAGAAGAAGGTTGTATAGTAGACATCAGCATCCATCTTCCTACACACATGATGATGTTCGACATGAGCTACCGCGATTAAACCAAAGAATGAGCTATCAAAATGAGCCGAATGAAAACAACACGTACCCCATCATTTTCGCATTTGAAGAACACCCATCCGGGGTGCTTCGGCGTGCCCGAAGTTAGCCGCAGCACTGTCCGCGTGCAGTCGTCGCACTGTATGAGCGGCATCGGCGAGCCACAGAGCCACTGCGCGAGTGCCGAGCCCGGTGGACGGCCGGACGAATCCATGCCCACAAACCGTCGGCGGCGGCGGGAGGACGAACCCGTACCTACATGCGGCGATGCGACCTTGTCGGGGCTGCGGGAGATGCTCCCCGACTATTCCATCGCTTGGCGCAGCCACCGACGGCCAGAAAAACCAAATCCGGCGGCCCGCGATGAAGGGCCGCAGATTCGCAACTTTCTGGCCCGCCGGCGCAGGAGGGGGGGAGGCCTCGTGCGTGTGGCGGCCTTTTCGGCGTGCTCCCGCCGGCTGCTTTCACCGGAATCTTGGGCGGCGGTCCGGTGGTGGGGCGAGGGGAAGAGGGGAGGTGGTTGGTGGGGAAAGCGCGGGCTGAAATGTCCCCCCACCAACCGCTTCCGCTTATATGCAGGGCACCGCATCGGCGAGTGGGAAACCCGCGAACACGCGGGTTGGGGCCGAGATTTTGCCGCGCCCCTCAAATTTTTTTGCGGGCCGGCCATGTTTGTGGGATCTGTTCGGACGGGAATTTCCGCACCGGCCCGCATTTTGGCGGTTATATTGCGGGTTGGGCCTTTTTGCGGGGTCTACTAGAGTTGCCCTAAGAGTGGCAAATTTTGAGTCAAATCCTTGTATGATCATCTCTTTGACGTGGGGCTTGACAGATCTTCTTGGCATTTATGGAAAGCTAAAATTCCTGCTAAAATTAGAATCTTCTTGTGGCTCATTTGGCATAATGCCATTGTCACCAAGGATAATATGGTAAAGAGGAATTGGACAGTTCTGCTTTGGGTCGTCGTCATTCACATGGCAACATTGGACATATGTCACATTTGGTGATAAGTTTGCTAATACCAGTCCATTAAAAATCTATGGAATATTTAGCCCTTGTAGAAAGATATCTGGCGACAAAGGCTCACGAAACGAGACGATGGCGAACCAAATAAAGACGAGTTTTGTGGTGAAGTTTGTGAAATGGGAGGGAAAATATTCTACTTGTAAGGATAGCATTTCTTGTGACGTCTATTTAGAATGTTCGTGATTGCTACTCCAGCTTCGCCTTTCTGTGCTTATATGAGGTTGGCGATGCAGGATGCATGGGTGGGTGATAACCAAAAAAATTACATAGTTGTGTCCTTTGGTGAGCCTTCATGATCCGAAAAAAAAGTGCACTTGATTTTTCCCATATTTACCTGAGTTCAGGAAGTCTACTGCATTCACAAACACACACAAAAAAATCTCTTCTCTTCTCGCTCACCACCGCATTTATCTGTCTCTTCGCCTCCTTCGCACATCAATACATGGGGCTTCTGCTCGCCGCTGGGAAGTTTCACCTCGAGGGCTTCCTATCCACAAAGATTGACAGACGTCTCGCTAGTAGGCGCAGCCTCGTCATGTCTGATGGGAAGTCCAACAATTGAATCGGAACGCCGAATCATTAGGCTGTGATGTAGGAAACCCTACTTCCAGGGCCAGAAGTTTGAGTGTCTTTAGCACTCGAACATCAGCCACTACATCCAAGTCGAAAAAGACATATGACACATTTGGTGATAAGCCTACTAATACTAGTCCTACAAAAATCTTTGGAATATTTAGCTCTTGTAGAAAGATATTTGGTGACAAAAGCTCATGAAATGAGACAGATAGTGAACCAAATAAAGACGAGTTTTGTGGCGAAGTTTGTACCACAGGAGAGGAAATATTCTACTTGTAAGGATGGCATTTCTTGTGACCTCTATTGAGAATGTTTGTGACACGGGAGAGGAAATATTCTACTTGTAAGGATGACATTTCTTGTGATGTCTATTGAGAATGTTTATGATTGCTGCTGCTTCAGCTTGGCGTTTTCGCGCTTATATTGAGGGTGCAGGATGCATGGGTGGGTGATAACTAAAACTGTTATTGAGGTCATGAGCACTTGTTGGGGGATGCTGACCTTATTCACATTATGGTCTTATTATTTATTTGGTTTAAATGAATATTTCCTTGTATGAATATTAAATATTGATGAAGGGAGTGTTGGAATATTAGGCAAATTCATGATTAATTTTAGTAAATAATTCATGACTATAACAGAAAATAGCATGCAACAATCTAGCATACTAGATGAACAGGAAAACATGCACAATATCATCACACATATAATAATATCAACTACAGATAGAGACATGAACGGATCATGATGGACGTACTGTTCGTTAGCTTCTGTAGGAGCGACGCTGCTGATGGCGATGTTGGCGACGATTTGTTGCTGCTGACGGCGATGGAGACTACGATGAGTAGCACGGCCGAACTTGGACGGAAGACGACCCGTGATGACGAACTTGAGCAGTTGCGTAGAGCGCTTCTTAAAAACCTAATTCATCCTCATTCGGTGCAGGATTGCAAGGACGAACGGTTCCGGAGCCCCGCTCTCCCGCATGCCGGCATTCGGGATGGAGTAGACTACGGTGACGGCGCAAGTCACGAGATGAAGCAAAATCCTAAGTGTTTTCGATGTATCTTTGGCAGCGGCCGGTAGGAGTATATATAATAGGACCTACCAAGACATCAAAAAAAATAAAATGGCAAAAGAAAGCCGCGCCCCTACAAAATTTTGGCAGACCATTCACGCACGCCCCGCTCCAACCCCAACCCCGCCTGACCAGGCAAGCAAGAAGTCGTGTGTGGTCTTCCATTTCTCTACTTCACACATCACTAAGTGTGATGTAGAGAACCGATAAATCAAGTGAACATGATGGCACGCGAGGTCTATATCTCACCATTCATTGTGTCATGATCCGTGATGTATTCATACTAGGCATCAGGTATATTCATTTCTCAGGGTGAAGTACTCCTATATGGACAATCTATTCCCAGAGTCAATTGGTGACCATGGCCCACAAATCTCACAAGAGGAGTTATTCTCTTGTTTATTAAGAGCAGATGTCTAAAGGTTCTTGCGGTCTCTTCATGTGCTCTTCCTGTATGTCTTCTCTCGTCCATGTGCTTTCTTATGAAGCTGATGTACAGCAACTTAATTAGCTAAGCTTGGTTTGGCATCCTGTTTAGTAATATCTAGTTATCTAGTTTCTGCTTCGATGTACTTTCAAATCAGTATTAAATGCTGAATGTGTACCCCAACAATAACATGTGCAATGGCAAGAATATGCTTTGGACGAACATTTTTCATGTACGTGCATGTTGTTAAGCTGCATAAACACAAGCATGGTGACTGATGGGGCAGAGATTAATCAAATAACTACCGACAATTCGGGCCATAGAAAAACGTGCATAAGAAACATTGGAGCTAATGTAACAAAAGTCAAATATCTTCATCACGCCCACCAGCATTTCACACCAGGCATTTAAGTGAGGTTTTAAAACCTGGCAGACCATCCCATCTGGTCATCATTTAAATGGTCTGTGTCACATTAACATGGCAGAGCGGCTAGGACCGTCTTTGTCATGCGGATTTACTCGTATCCAGCTCCATTTAAGATGGTTAGCTACCAACTTATGTACGTGTATTTTGCCGAATTAA
This sequence comes from Triticum urartu, assembly GCF_003073215.2. Lineage (NCBI taxonomy): Eukaryota > Viridiplantae > Streptophyta > Magnoliopsida > Poales > Poaceae > Triticum > Triticum urartu. The sequence continues at coordinate 628,313,079 of NC_053026.1, forward strand.
ACTGTGGGTCGTTTGGGTATTCATTCAATCGCTATACTAATTGCTAATCTCATAGCATACATGGATTGTCCAGATATCATCCTCACGCGGCACTATGTCGCAAAAATTCACGTCGAGAACCATTATATAAAGAGGTCTCACACTTCCTCAACTTTTGAGGTGGTACTAAACTTTAGAACCATCACTTATCATTTATTCATGGGCCTAATTCAAGATTTCAATAATTCTTAATGAGCTAGGAGCCTAGGCCCCATTATTTCTACAAGAGCGCTCCCTCTCCGAAAAAGCATAGCAAAGACCGAGCTCCACATAGCTCGTTATTTCTTTTCAGCGAAAACATTATTTCCATACATTAAAAAAATCTGAAAAATGTATATACATATATGTCTATTTGTAGTATCTCTACTCCTAATGAAGCAGTTGGTAGTCTCCGCCGGTCAATTTTCGTCCCACTTCCCCTGGTTATTTTTGGTACTTCGTCCCACTTCCCACTTTCCACCGATCCCCGCATTTTACCTCCCAACCGATAAAAAAAACATCAATATACAACTACGGCCATCCTGAACCGCGCCGGTTCACAGATAGAAAAAACCCCTACAACGATCAATCACGGTTAACCTACGAAATGACGGGCTAATCGATCTGATCGTCTTGACCTCGATCCCATTGCGAGCCGTGGTCATTCGTCCCCGCCCCTCAAACCCTTGGCCGCCGTCACAAACCCTGAAACCCTTGTCCGCCGCCACAAGCGCTCATACCGTAGGTCTCTTTCACAGCGTGCAGTCTTATCTCGGTGACGACGCCGTCCGAGTGCAAAGACAGGCTCACGTCCCCGATCCGTCGCTCTTCAGCGGACCTGCGTGCGATCCAGTCGCCGCCGGAGTGGCGATTGCAAAATCAGGTGTGGCGTTTACATATTCCTACCTTTACAATTACTACTCTTACAAATCTGCATCTCTGATCGGTTCCGTGGTCGTACTGGCATTGTGATCTCGGTTCAACATCCTCAACTGTGCCATACCTCTTGCTCTCATTTTATCAGCCCTAAACTGAATCATCTCATTGCAAGGATCTCAGTTTTCGTGCACATAACTGACAGGAGTTTGGCCCTGGTGCCGGCCCCAGGGTGGGGTGTCATCAGCAGCAGCATCTGGAGGTTAGTTGACACAAACATAAGGTAGTTAAGAGGCTTGACTCTAATTGGTGACATGCAAAAGTTAAGGTTTCTATGCCAACAGGAAATAGTCAGATGGTTGAAAATGATTGAGTGCAGGTATAGGCTGGATGAATAAAATCGTTCAGAGTGGGAAATAATGTCATCCTCCCATATGAACCACCGTTTTGAATGGGAAATGTTTGTCACTATTTGACAGCCATACCTGTTTATCACTATTTGACAGCCCCAAATGCTTGCAGGTGGTGAATCATCAAGTGGCAACAGGCATCGGGGACGGTGTCATCGAGTTTGCATCTCACAACTTCAGAGGATCTCCATTTTCCATCCTCGAAACAGCATCACATGCAAAAAGTGACACAAACATAAGGTAGTTATAACACTTTAATCTAATAGGTTCCATGCAATAGTAAACAATCTAGGTTTCTATGCCATCTGAAAAAAGTCAAGGGTCTTATGCCAATGTGAGCATCAGGTGGTTGAAATTGATTTAGTCCAAATACGACTCCGTAACCAACAATCCATGTTACATTGATGGGAGACCATAATTGTCTTTGCATAGCTAACATTAATTTCCCATCAGAATTCACTTGCCTTTTCGAACTACTAGCAAAACCACCGTTTTTTATATATCTGGTCCAGTATGTGCACACAACCTGTTTTGGTGCCAATTAAATATACTCATGCCAGCTTACAGTATATTCTCATTGCCAATACAGCAGTTAACTCGATGTATAGCAATTAATTTCATAGGTACACATGGGTAATTCAAGAAGCAGGGCGGTTGATCAGCTACCAGTGCCAATTAAATATATGCATGCCAGCTTACAGTATATTCTCATTGCCAATACAGCAGTTAACTGATGTATAGCAATTAATTTCATAGGTACACATGGGTAATTCAAGAAGCAGGGCGGTTGATCAGCTACCAGAAGAGGACGTTTCTACATGTATGGAGCATTTCTATGAGAAAGTAATACACATGTGTTAACGAACATTCACAAGCTTTCATAGAGTGATAACTGTTGAAGTTAATTCTACGGGCATGCTTTAACCTATCATAATATGCTATGCATGAGTTCTGTGCACTTTTCGTATTCACATAATTAATGCATAATGCTTTTCAGTCCTTACAAGATCTACAATAGTTGAAGATAACAATGCAAGCATCTTACCCATAGCTCAAAGTGGTGTGGACAATTCAGCTACTGTTACAGGTATAGAGCTTGTGTGACTTGTTGGGAATGTTGCCATGTAGATACGACGTTTATAGCATTGTCCTTATATTCATGTTGGTTGTCATCCTACAGATGGAGAGCATAAAGAGGATTCATTCACAGCTCTGAATACCAATGATTTGGATTTTAGTTTACATGAATATGGTACTCTCTCAGCCTCATTACAAATTTCAAGATTGTTATAACCATATTTTTGTAGTGTATATTTCATTGATTTTTTTGTTATTTACTGGGTATCACTATACAGGTGGAACAAGTTCACCATGGATTAAAGACCTTCATGATGGTTCGTTGTTGGGTTCCAACCATCTAATTCTTGATTGTCACCCTACTATTGGCCATTTTCATTAACAACATGTGCCTATGCTGATATATTGGTGTTCTACAGAGGGTGAACCTCCAGACGAATATATCAACGGTGCGATGAATCTATCAGGTACTCCCACGGATGCTTGTCTAACATCGAATATGACCTTATGTACAGATGTTGTGAAAAAGCATTACGATCTTTCTGTTTGATATTTTTGACATGCTGCAGACGAAATCAGATGCGGGAATCAAAGTCATATATCAAAGGAACCTGACAACACACAAATGCTTTCAGCTAAAGATATAAAAAAAATCCAAGATGTCGTGTTACAAATAGAGGATCAACAGCGCTGCTTGTTGAAATCTGGTAATTTGTTTAACTGCAGGTTGATGAATAATTGTTAAGGCATTTATGTTGTGGTACTGTTTTCAGGTATTTTGCTATATGCAATGGCTATTTTTATTCACTAACTATCGTATGTTTAATATGCGTTGTAGACCCTAAGGAACTTAACAAAGCCTTGAGGCGGGAAAATTATCGCATTAGCAAAAAACAGGGTTTGAAAATACAACAAGTCGATGGCCACATCGTTCAACGTCGTGCCCTAGGTGATATCACGAATGTTCGTCAACCTAAGCTTGTGAGATCAGGTACATCAGGTAGTCATTGTTTATCTATTTGTATGCGTGGCTTCCCCTTAGTATATCATAATATAATACTGACCCATCGTTCTGAATCAGATGACTTCAATGTCACAAAAGATAATGTTGCACTAACGGAAGAAGAACGCAAAAGAGCCCATAGAAACGCCCTGAGGAGAGCTTCTTATCGTAGGAAAAAAGAACTTGCTCTTGAAGAAGATAAACTCCACGCCATTAATTTGTCTGGTAAGAATCAAGTGTTCTAACCATTACCATTATTATCTTCAAGTCATTTCTTACCAATTAATTTTTGTGTAACATTTATTAACCATGTTCAACCAGACAACGCAACTAGCTCTGCCTATACAACATTATTATCGCATCCTGATTCAGCATATACTGCTACATCGACGGAGACATATGGTCTGGTTAACGACAATGATCAAAATGGTAATTGACTTGTTAATAATGGATTCATCAATGTGGGAATATTAATTTTTACTTTCTACATTTAAAGTATGGTTTCAATGACACCAGACATTGACGAGAATATACTTGAAGAAACATGTCTGGTAACCGAGGAAGATCGCAAGAGAGATCATATAAATGCACTTAGGAGGGCAGCTTATCGAAGGAGAAAGGATAAGTTAGAATCAAGTGAAAATCTACGGATGCTATCTAATTCAGGTAAATATTTATGTTATTAATGTAGTCGATGCAAAAACCCTAGCGTCATATGCTTGATCTTAATGCAAATTAATCATTGTTGGGTCCGAGAAGAATGTTCTGTTATTCATTTCTCACTAAAACAATATTTTCCAATTACAATATTACCGCCTCACTAATGATGCTTGCACACATTATTTTAAAAAAGCCACGGCTGATATCCCTAAATATACAGACACATTCCACGATGATGCAACATTACCCCCTCCGTCATTAGACGCCTCCGGTGTTACCCATGACAACGAGGGATCTAAGAGGATACAGAGAAACTCTCGTAGCCGAGCATGTTATCACAAGAAAAATGAGGAACTAACGGTTGATGATAGAGATGATTTGAATGAAAAGATACGAGGGAAGCGCGTGCAGCGCCGCAAAAGCAGGTCGGATATTGAGAAGGGGCAGTCAAGTGCTCAAAGGAAGGCCTGTTATGCTAAAAGGAAAAATACCCCGTGCAAAGAATCTCTCGCACTCCCTCGTCCAGACATTACTAACTCAACAGCTGATAGTCTCGCGATCCCCCTCTCTCGGGCTGCCGACGATGATTCATCGGATGGCGACCCTCCCCCGGGCATGCCGAATTACGGTGTTTGCACCCCTGGTATGTAATCGATTTTCTTCTGTTCTGATGCAACTTCTCAGCAACCTTATACTGACCTGATCAGGTCTTTGTCCCTGACTGTTCAACTATAATGCAGACGACATCAATGTGTTCCCAGAGCCCATCATGGGCGATGATCCGACACCAGCCGAAATGATGGATGAGGAGTACTACTTGTATCGTGACCAAGGTATGGTCAAGTCTGTTTTAGGAAGGCTAGGATCTTCATTGTAGTTGTAGTACTATGTCAATATTATTTTCATGATCATGTTTCAACGAATGCCTATAGGATCCGATAATGACGCATTCGAGGATGACGAGGAAGCTAGCATGACGTCTTTTATATCTGGCGAGGTTGATCCATTAGACTGTGTGTACACAAACATACCAGACCACACCCACATCCTGAAGCTCGACACAAACTGCAAACACTGCAAGGCCAGAAAGTTTGTTTCTGAGACTGACGGATTCTGCTGTCGCAATGGACAGATCGAGCTTAAACAACCGGAACCAATCCCAGAGCTTATGAGGCTATGGTCCAGCATGGATGCAGATTCCAGACATTTTCGTGAGAACATACGGTTCTTCAATGGGCATTTCGCCTTCACAACCCTTGGCGTCAGCCTTGATGAGAACTACACGAACATGAAGTCCGGGGTATACACATTCCGGGTACACGGAACCATCTATCACAATGTGCATTCGTTCGGGCCTAGCTCACGTCCAGAACATCTGCAGTTGTACTTCTATGATGACGACCCAACCATAACCCATCGTAAGGCGGCCACAAATCAATTAGATCAAGAGGTCGTGAAGAAGTTAGTAGACATACTTAAAGAGAACCCTTACTCCCAGCAATTTAGGAGTTTGGGTGCACACAAGGGGAACCTTGATGATTATAGGATAGACCTAAACACCGATAAGAGGCTTGATCAAAGAAAATATAATAGACCTTTGTCATCTGAGGTTGCTGCAATTTGGGTTGAGGGCAGCGACCTGGCAAAAAGGTTTGACCATAGGATAACACTTTATGGTAACAACAACGAAAGGCATAGCATACGCGTGTCATCCGGAGCATATGACCCGTTGTCTTATCCCCTATTCTATCCAAGGGGCGAACTAGGTTGGCATCCGAAACTACCTAAACGTAATGTTCCTTGGGAGGCTGTACTACATCCTCAACTTGTCCAAGATGATGATGAGGATGCAGGTATGACATCTGTGTACCTTTTTGTTTCAATACATGAATTATTTCTAAAGGTAAGCATTGTTTTGATCATATACTATCGTGTGCAGAGGGAAATAGCAGGTTGTGCGTCTCCGTCAGAGACTACTACTGTTATATGCTGCAGACACGGCCTGCAATCTTCAATCCCATACTCTGTGGAGCACGACTGCTGCAACAATGGGCTGTTGACATGTACGTTAAGATTGAGAGCTGTCGGTTGAGGTGGTACAGGAAGAACCAGACGCAGATTCGTGCCGACTTGTATAAAGGAGTGGTTGATGCCATCACTTCAGGGGAGACGCGGGCAAGCGCTGTTGGGGTTAGAATAGTGCTCCCTGGTACATACCCTGGTGGCGACCGCGACATGAAGAAGAGACATATGGATGCCATGGCAATTGTCCATACATACGGGAAGCCAGACATCTTCCTCACCATGACTTGCAATCCTAAATGGGACGAGATAACAAACGAGTTGATGTCTGGTCAGACGGCGCAAGACCGACCTGATATTGTGGCTCGTGTGTTCTATGGCAAACTAGAGCACATGAAGTACATGTTGTTCAAGAAGCATATCCTGGGTGTTGTAGTTGCTTACGTATACGTAGTCGAGTTCCAAAAAAGGGGCCTCCCCCACGCACATTTTTTGTTGATCATGGACTCAACATATAAGCTTATCGTCCCGGAATAGTATGACCGACTCATTTCCGCGGAGCTCCCAGACAAGCATAAGTATCCGGAATTGTATGCAATGGTGGTAAAGCATATGATGCACGGACCATGTGGTGCTCTCAACCCGAAGAATGTTTGCATGCAAGAAAACGGTTGCAAGTGCAGATATCCACGGGCGTTCAATGAGAACACAGCACAGGGGAAGGACTCATACCCAGTGTATCGACGGAGAGACGATGGAAGACGTGCTAAGGTCAGAGGGAAGATGTTGTGCCTTATAACCCATACCTACTGCGGATGTTCAATTGCCACATCAACGTTGAGGTCTGCTCTAGCATTAAGGCTGTGAAATATCTTTACAAGTACATTTACAAGGGCCATGATAAGGCTTCTTTCAGCATCGATCAGCCTGACGCTGATGGTAACATTGATGAGATCAAGAGGTACATTGACGCTAGGTGGGTCACACCTCCGGAGGCTATGTGGAGGATATTTGGCTTCCCACTTTGCGTCAATTACCCGCCTGTCTTGCAGTTGCCCCTTCATCTCCCTAATATGCACAGGGTTGCGTTCAATGCGCAGGCTGACTTGAAGAATGTTGTAGCCTCCGAAAATGCTTCAAAATCCATGTTAACGGAGTATTTCAAGGCTAACCTGGAACACCCTCGGGCTAGGCATATATTGTACAAGGATTTTCCCGGAACTTTACGTGGCAGAAGAAAAATAAGTATTGGAAGCCGCGGGTCGAGCGTTTTCAAATTGGCGCATAGTGTCTGCCAATCCTGCCGAGGGGGAGCGATACTACCTGCGGGTGTTGCTTAACCATGTTACAGGCAAAACATCCTTCGACGACTTGCTCACCGTGGATGGCGTGCTATGTTGGAGCTTTAGAGAGGCTGCTGAAAGGTTGGGACTCATCGAGGCAGACAACACGCTCGACGACTGTCTTAATGAGGCTGAGTAGTGGGCGATGCCATGTTCACTTAGGAGGCTCTTCGCAACCATCTTGGTTCACTGCGAGCCAGGCGATGTGCGTGGGTTATGGGATCGGCACTTCGAGGCTATGTCAGATGACTATCGTCGATCACGCACGTCCACTGACGAGGTGGAGCAGATGGTGTTGCTTGACATTAGGGGAATGTTGCAGTCAATGGGTAAAGACATTGTTGATTTCGCTCTTCCAAACATAGATGATGCGTTTGACCCTACAGAGGGCGAGGCAAGAGAGGTTATCGAGGAATCAACCGTTGAGTTTGACATGGATGACACAAAATTGGCATCTTCACTCAACATGGAGCAGAGGGCCGCATACGATGAGATACTAGGGGCTGTTGAACGCGGTGATGGGGGTGTTTTCTTTGTTGATGGCCCTGGAGGTACAGGTAAGACCTTCCTATATAGGGCGATGCTTGCCAAGGTGAGAAGTCAGGGCAAGATTGGTATCGCTACCGCGACGTCCGGCATCGCCGCTTCTATCATGCCTGGCGGCAGGACTGCCCACTCCAGGTTCAAGATCCCATTGAGTTGCGATGATGGAGCCTCGTGCAGCTTCACCAAGCAGAGTGGGACCGCCAAGCTGCTACGGATGGCCTCCTTGATCATATGGGACGAGGCCAGCATGACAAAGCGACAAGCGGTTGAGGCATTGGATAATAGCATGCGTGACATAATGGGAATACGCGACCGACCCTTTGGAGGAAAGACTGTTGTTTTTGGCGGGGACTTTAGGCAGGTTCTTCCAGTCGTCAGAAGGGGGTCGCGCCAGATAGTTGATGCAACCCTCCGAAGCTCTCATCTATGGAAGGGCATGCGTCAGCTTCGGCTCATCACCAACATGAGGGCTCATAATGACACGTGGTTTGCCGATTACTTGCTAAGAGTCGGCAATGGAACTGAGGAAGTTGATGATCAAGGCAACATAGTACTCCCTAAAGATATTTGTCTGCCGTCTACAGGCGAGGTTGACGACCTGGAGAAGCTTATTGAGCACGTATTTCCGAGTCTAGAGGACAACATGGCTGATTCGAATTACATGGCATCTCGAGCAATCCTTTCCACAACTGACGACAATGTAGACAAAATAAACATCCGCATGATAGAGAGTTTTCATGGAGATGAAGTAATCTACCATAGTTTTGATAGTGCGGAGGATGACCCATATGGGTACTATGCTCAGGAGTTTCTTAATGGATTGACTCCTAACGGGCTTCCTCCGCATGCTCTAAAACTAAAGCTGAACTGCCCTGTGATACTTCTAAGGAACATTGATCCAGCTAATGGGCTTTGTAATGGCACTAGGCTTGTTGTTAGAGGTTTTGAGAGGAACACCATTGATGCAGAAATCGTGATTGGACAACACGCTGGCAGGAGGGTCTTCCTTCCTCGAATACCTCTCTGCCCATCTGAAAATGATATGTTTCTGTTCAAGTTTAAGAGAAAACAATTTCCTATAAGGCTTAGCTTTGCTATGACCATTAACAAGGCTCAAGGGCGGACCATCCCGATTGTTGGTGTCTACCTACCCAATCCCGTGTTCTCACATGGTCAGCTCTATGTTGCTTTGTCTCGAGCCACCGCGAAGAGAAACATAAAGATACTCATTCAGAAGGAGAAGCCGAAGGAGAAGACCAACAAGCATAAGGACAATCCAAAAAAGCGTAAAAGAACTAGCGTGTCCTTACTGACCTCGATGAAGAACATCGTCTACAAGGAAGTCCTTACAGGTTGAAGACCCGTTAATATCAAGGCAGGTTTTGTAATGACAGAGCAATTACTCATGCGATTGTCTAGACATGATGTAATTCATTTTTCTACATGTATTTTTTAATATGTTATTTTGATAGCTGGAGGTATATTCGATCATCGCAAGATACGCACTGCAGTTCAATAGTCAGCCGTCATATTGTCACCATCATCGCTGTTATGTTTTTTCTACTATTGTTGTTTTTATGTCAGTGTACATGTTACACAGCGTACTATTTAGTGTGTTAGCTGTAATCCAGATTTAATGATTGGCCTGCTAAATTCATTGCACATGCAAAGGGTCTTTTTTAATTAAGGCAAGTTATCGTACCTGTTCTTATTTATTTTGGTTATTTGATACTATGCTTGACTATAAATTTACATATTATTCTAATATGTCACAACTAAAAGATTCAGAACGGTTTGAATTATAAGACCAACACACGAATAAGGGAAGTTTGTCCAACTTTTGAAATTATATTTTGCATATGTACTTTTAATAATTAATAAAGTGCGTGTAATCCCATTTTCTAATAAGTTTAAATACCCATTAGACTCTGTAGTTTGTGGCAATGCAAATGTCTGTTTGCTGAAGTGTGCAATTATCGTCAAAAGTTATATTACCAGTACTTTCACCCAGCTATACTAATTAACTAACATTTCAATTCAAGTTACATATTATTCTTTTCCATTCCATTGGTTCATTTACGTTTATGAGTTTACTATTGACTCGACAGAAACAGTTCTAAACTGTATATTTGTACAAGGCTGCATTAATCTTGGACCTGACGAGGATTGCTTCAGGGAGCAAGCATCGTTTCATGGTTTTCTGGTCCATGAGAACTTGTGTTAGGCTGATATCGAGCATCGTGTGATGTGAAGCCTGCGTGGGACAGCAAGGATTCCACGAAGATGGCTGGTTGGAACGAGGGTGGTCGACTTATAGTTGACCATGCCATGACTATTTTCTGTGCTGGCATCAAATAATTAAATGTTCATCGAAATGTGTATCCTTTTCTAGCTGCCATGTAATACTAGGAATCTCTTTATAGCTTTTGATGAGAGCATGCACTAGATTTATATGGAGCTCCAAGTCCATGATAAATAATTAAACCGCAGCAACATGAAACTATTAAAGAAATTACTATAGTTATTTATATAAATCCTAAAGGATAACATTGGAGGACTTTTTGATGGATTTTTTATGTTGCTAATACTTTGTGACCTGTTATTTAGCATGCAGGTTATTTTTTTATTGGCATGTTTAAAACATAGCCTCAAACCAAAATTATAAATTAATTAATTTTACAAGACGCAGACTTATTAATATATATCCAAAATATAAGATGTCGATGTCCAGATATAATATCCGGAAACAAATAATATATTATCGGCATACTTAGTATTAATTACGGCATGTGATCATATCCGGTCTTTACAAAATGGCATGTTTAATATTTTTCTTTGTAATCTAATACTTGGTTGATCACGCAGAATCACAAACATGATTCCAGTGAATATATAGTAATTGTAATCATATGAGTTGATTCATTTTTTGATTTTGTAATTATTGTTTCCTTATAAACATCTATAAAATGCTTCACCCTTTAAACAGCCAAACCCAAACCATACCGCTCTTGCACCCTTGCCACTACACCTATCTTTGACATGTCATCATCCAACAGCATCGATGGTGCTGATGATCATCAACAAGAACAAGAAGATAAGAAGGAGCTGCACCCTGATGAAGAACCGAGCAGAGATGGGAATGTTGGTGAGGGATCTGCACCGAGATGTAAGAAACTAAAGAAGAATGAGCATATCCTGCCTGTGCAATTCCCATCCATGCTTTCGTCGAACCATTTTGCTAGCCTAATCCGACATCGTGAGGTGCATCACATCCCTCATGCACATCTCCCCTCAGGCTGGGATATCCAGCGTAACACAAGGTCAAGTGCAGCGAGGAAAGACGTTTGGGGATCCAACAACTATGAGATTCTACAGGCACAGAAGCATACTAGCATGTTGGTGCAGGTTTTGATTGAACACATAAATCTTCTGACGAAGTTGGTCGAGAAGCTTATTCAAGAGAGGGACAAGAAGCCAGGACCAGCTGACAAGGACGAAGCATAAGCAAATTTACAGTAATGTTGACATGATAGATTGTTTCTTTTATCATCCCGTGTAACCGTTCGGACTTGAACAATAATAAAGTTTGCTTTTCAGTTCATTTATGGATGCTACGTGTGTCCTAACTATGCTCAATGACAATCTGATTTTCCCTTAATTCTTATTTATAATTCCCTAATTACGCTCTAATTTCTTAAACTAATTATACACGACGATAGCGTGACCAAAAAAATAGCTTAATTTCATAATATAATTTGTCACGCTAACTCTTAGCCGAAAGTCATAATTGCAGGCATGCACACTATCTCTCCCGTCTCTCTATCGGCACCTTCATTTGTACCTTCATTTGTCATTTAGACAGTCGTGATGAAAAATAATAAACTGGTTTCTCCCGTTGTGCAATTATATTATTTGATATAGATGATGATTGTAAAGTTATGTGTTAGGCACGATATATCATTTGTCCCATAGCTACGCACAGGCAGATACCTATATCAAAATTTTATATATCATCAAGTTAATGAAAAAAATATATATTATATTTAATTAATATATTTATGTGAATATAAGAAAGGTTAATAAATATCCATAAAAATGAAAGTATGTTTATCAAAGGCAAGTGATAAATCATGTACACCAAATAAGAACACTTATCTTCTTTCTGGTGTTGCTGAGTATTTGCATTTAGTGAGCATCACTGGTAGGCCTCAAGCGTCCCATAGATGTCCAACATCAGTAGATAAAAACATGCTTAGTCAGATTGATACTCAAAAAATTGCCCTTCGTGCTGAAAAGGCGGCAATATGCTCCATGAGTTAGTGTCGCAATGGGAATAGATAAAAGCTACGGTCAATCCCTAAAAAGTTGTTCCTTTATGTTCGCAAGCAAGTCCTCTGCATTGGGCAATTATAGGTCGCATTATCAAAAGTCACAGATATAGAAGTAAAGGTGTTGATCGACGACACGGAGTGCCCAAGCAAAAATAGTGCAATGAATATATTATACACATAGATTTTTAATTCTTTTTGTTAGAAGACAACATTCCATATTCTAGATAAGAAACCATATATGTAACTAATTCACACACTTCACTGTTGTGTGTGCACCATATAACCTTGTGTATGTTGACCGTATAGCATTGTGTATGTTCACCATATAAGACGCAAGAAGCCGACAAGAAAACTAGCCACACCTAATTAACTGAGGTACAAAACTTAAACTGCAGCTAGCCGCATGCATGTTTCACACTAAGCTGATGCTTTTGCTACATACCTCATTAAAAGTGCATGTAAACCCCCTTGTCGCTATGTCAGTCAATACTTAGATGTAAGGGTCTATTGCTATGTTCAGTTAGACTTAATGCAATTGTATCTTAATTTGATTTCAAGCTTGGAGCTATTTTTTTAATCAAACCTCCAAATTATGCGGAATAAAGAGTCTGATCAAGTAACTAAACTGTCCTAAATACTTAGCAAAATTGGCCAGTTCGCATCTGTAGGATCATAAATTATAAAAATAGTAAGAAAATAGGATAAAATACTAAACAAGATTAAAACATGCATGTCCCCAAGACAAGAAAATGGAAGGTATTACGTAGGTACACTGCATGACCGAGATTGTATCTACCAGGGGAGTATTTGTAGTAGCTTGGGCAATCGTCAGAAGAGTTGACCATGCGCAAGCAATCTGAAAACACTTCTCGATCGATTGATAGTCTCAAATCCATCTCTCTTCTCCTAAAGCTAACGTAGTAGCAGTACACGCTCAAGTAGCTAGCCCTAAATTACAGCAAACCGCGGACCTCCGGCCATTAGAGGGGACGGGGGAGGGGGGAGGGTCCGTTTGTCTCACCTTGCCGCGGAAGTTGGTGTGGGGGAAGAGGGGCGGCGGTTTGGTTGCGGAAGACGGCAGAGTGGTAGACGATGTAGACCACACGTTGCACCATCGTGATTGCACCTCGTGGTGGTGCTTCTTGCCGGCGATGAAGACGACTGGCTGCACCACCGTGGCCCGTGCGTATGCCGTCGGGGAGCCGCCTCGAAACAGAAGGCGAGGAGGAGATCAGGCAAGGGAATCCACAAATGGAAGAAGTAGATGAGGAAAGGGTTCGAACCAGCGTACCGTAGTTTCTGCCGTTGCAGATCGAAGCACCAGCAACGAATCTTGAAATCTCCCCGCGCGTCGGCCCACCTCCCCGCTTCGGATCGACCTTGAAATCGCCGGAAACCAGCAACGTCGCGGATCTGGACCGACCACGACCGGATCCAGCAGCCGCGCATGCGCGATGAAGCTCGTTGCGTGCGTCCTCTCCGCCGCACACGGCTCGCCGGAGACGCATCTGTCGCTGGGCGGAGTCTTGGTCGTTGTGGGAAAGGCGACGTGCGCGGTGATGCGTCGGGGGGAGGTGAGAGGGCGATAGGTGGCGACTGAGTGGAGAGGAGAGGTGAGTGGAGAAGGTAGGAGAGGGCCTGATGCGGCGTTCGCCGGGCGGAGCCGCGCGGCCGCCAACCCGTACGTGGACGCACGCGGCGTCGCCGCGGCGGATGGGAAGTGGGGCGAGGGGGGAGTGAGTGGAGGGGAGAGGAGCGAGTGGAGGGGAGAGGAGCGAGTGACTGGATAAGGGAGGCGGCGGGGTAGGTGGAGAGGCGGGGAGGTGGGCTGACGCGCGGGGAGGTGGAAAAGCCGGGCGCGCCAGGGGAGGTGGGTCGTCGCGAGGGGGGCTGGGCCACGTAAAGGTTTCGTCCCGAATGGGCCAACTTTTTTTCTTTTCTGATTCATCACTTTTTTTCTCTTTTGAAAACCTAACCGAAAAAACTTTGAATTTCAATATAACTTATTGAAAACACGAATATTTTTTAAAACAGTGAGCAAATATGAAAATAGCGAACAATTTGTTCAAACACGATCATGTTTTAAATTTTGAGAATAAACTTTAAAACAAATAATAATTTTGTCAAATTTAGTCAAATTTGGCAAATCGAAAAGTTTTTGAAACTTTGAAGTTTATTGGAAAATGATATCCATTTAAAAAGAACCCGAACAAATTTGGAAGCCTGAACAGTTCTTTACAAACACAAACATTTTTTGAATATTGAGAACAAACTTTGAAAATCATAACCTTTTTAAAAAATCCAGAATATTTTCATAAACGTGAATTTTTTTTAAAATATGAACATTGTATTAATTTTGATAACTAATTCCAATAAACAATAACTTTTTTGAAAATCCAGTACAGTTTTTGAAAAGTCAGAACATTTATTGGTAAATCCATAAAAAATTTCTAAAAAGCAAACACATTTTTCGAATCTGAGGAACAAATTCTGAAAATACCTAATTTATTTTAAAAATATATATCAGTTTTCTTTAAAAAGCAATAACACTTTCATATTTTGAATAAAATATTATGAAATATGCAAACATATTCTGGAAATCAAGAACATTTATGTAAAAAGCAAAAAGCTTTTTCAAATGTCATGAACATTTTTTAAAACTTGTGAACATGTTTATATAAACATGTGGTATGACATTTATTTAAATAACATATATTTCTAATAATATCAAATAGGTTATCTTTTTTGCATACAAATAAGTTGTTTTACAATCATTTTTATATTTATTATATATTACATATAATAATATGATGAAGTAGGGAATATCATTTATATTTCATCATGGTATACTTATTATTAATGTTGGGATGATTTTTGTTGTAATTATTTTTTTACCTCACAAAATGATATTAAACAAAAAACAATGTAATTATGTATTTGTAATTAAACAAAATTGTATATATATAAACATGGTTCAAAAAAATAAATATTTTTATGCTTGTTACATATATTAAGGGTAACACAACAAAATCATATAAAAAACAAATATACTTTGTTAATTTTGGGTTGTTTGTTTTAGTTTTTGTTTGTCAATTTTCCATAGCCCATCATTTTATTTAAAATAGTTTATATGATTTCAAACGCCTTCTAACTTAAATGAACATTATAGTTTGTTGTTTTCCCCGAATTGTTCTATTTGTGAAATGATTTAAGCAGCATATTTTTATAATATAACCAAATGCTTTTCTTATTATCCGATAAAACCGTTGTTTTAGTTTCTTACTTATATATTATATATAGTTTTATAATGCCGTGAAAAATATTTAATATATTTCATCATAGATATAAATTGATGGGTTACGACATACGCACTGAGGCAACGATGACAGATCGCACTGAAACACCGCGAGAAGAGGTGCCTAAAGCTAACCTTACTTTGTATCTATATTCTATGTGATAAAATGAATGATCTATTTATATTCTTGTTTCTTCAGAATATAGTATACATGGATATGGACTCTGGAGATGCACGGAAAGATTCCTTTGAGGGTTCAGATGCAATATCACTGCAAGGGGCTGAAAACCCACAACATAATCACGTCGATGAGGTTATCTCTCATAATAAACCAAAAAAGGATGCCAATTTACATGTTATCCCACAAGGTAATTTTAAATATTATTATCAAGAATTTTTGGTGATATTGCCTTTTGTATTCAACAATTTTGGATTTTATTGTTCACTAAGCTGGCTCACTTTTTTTATGAATTTCATAGACTATGTTTGTACCCCTAGAGATATTACAATCATCGAAACAATCAAGTCTGCCCCTAAGAATACCCGGTTTGTTGACATTGGAGATGCCTTGTTATCAACTGACGATTTGGAATGCCTTATAAAAAATGACATGTTCTTACATGACGGTGTAAGAACAATTGCACAAAATTTGTAATTAATTTATTATATATAATATCATAATTTATATATATAATCTAATGGTTGTTTGCAGGTGATAAATGCTTACATATATTGCATGCTTGCTCACGAGCATTTACAAAACAGGGCGGGTGAAAAGGTACACATTATTAGCACGTTTGTATCGGGCCAGATAAAAGAAGACGGGGAAAGAAACATAGACCCATCAAAATATCGTCGCATTGTGCGTCATGTTAATACTTATCTACAACAAGATATGGTTAGTTTTGTCTCGTAATCCATGCATATAATTATGAATTGTTTTTATTTAGTTCATATGCTTAATGATTTATTAATAACTATATCTAATTTTGACTGTGACTTGTATCTTATTTACACCAGTTATTCATCCCGATTAACATGCCGGGCTACCATTGGTATCTAGCAGTTGCCAACGCCAAAAAACGAGAGATCCAAGTATTGGACTCACTTGGTGAGAATGTCAAACGCAATGACCTTGCTACTACGGTAACTATCTATTTATTTTCTCATCTTAACATTTATTTTGTTTGACTTCATCCCTACCATCTCTCATATATATATATATATATGTATATATATAAAAGTTACTAGGGCTCGAGAAATGGCTGAAACTTGCAGAGCATATTCCGGAGTTTATCAGAGGTCATAAGTGGCCTGATCTCAATATTACAGAATGGACGGTTGTAGAGCAAATTCATGAGGCAATACAAACCGATGGGTAAGCACTTGTGATAATGGTTTGTTTTTAGATTCATTTGTGTGGCATTCTGAGGCATTATTTTATCATATTATAGCGCATCATGTGGATTGTTTATGCTAAACTATATGGAATACTGGTCATCACATGGACTGTCAGACCAGTTCACGCAGGTATTTCAGTTTTATACATTATCTCAAAAAAATTATCAAAATATTTTCTAAATTGTTTTCATAATTTATTTGTAGGAGGATATGAAACATTTTCGGCAAAAATTAGCAATTATTTTGCTCGATTCAGATCTTAATAAGCTAAGAGGATGTCCCATGTACCATGAACCTGTCAACGAAGAAACTTTAGCTAATTCTGATCTTGAGATCCTGGATAATCCTTCTGACGTGGTCGAAGAGAAACGTCCTGCCCCAATCACTATCATTCCCACGGACCAACGTGAAATACTTGCCGGCCTGTGCAACTACATCATGTCGATCAATGATGCTGGGTGTTTGGAGTAAGTATCATGTATCAATATTTAATGTGCGGATGTATATTATTGTTCTTCTTACCATCCAAATTACAGGAAGGTATGGGTCCGGAGCTCCACACCCGATCCCATGAGTTTAACTCTTAAGAAACTTCAGTGCATACTTAACATGGAGCAGCCCATGGACAATGATTGCTTCAACACCGCCGTGCTTATGCTGGCATGTGACGAGGGAGTATTGTTCACAGACCCTCCTATACACTACATGGATCTACGATTTTGTGTAAGTTACCGTAACTCTTCATTCTAGGTGCCATTAGTATCAAAATGTTGAAACAATATGTCTTCTTTTACTTAGTCCATGCTGCTAGAGTCAACACGAGGTCAAAAGTTTTGTGAGAAGGAAACTATCCAGACATTGGCAACATTATTTGATAGCTGGCCTGGGATGGAGACCGACATCTCATCTTGCAATAAGGTAAATAAAATATTATGTCCATTGTTATCATGCTTTGTTTTTGTTTCTAATAGCTCCACTTGTAGATTTATCTTCCCTATGCATCTATCGGCCGATACATATTGTACGTCATCGACAAAGAGGCACGTCGTCTATATATTATGGATCCTATTCAATCATCACAATCGTCAGAGGATAAAAACTTGAGGCATTCACTGAAATTAAAAAATATTTCAAGGGATTTCAAAGAAGCACTCGAAATAAAGCTTCCTGGGTGGAATTCCGATATATCTAAATGGCATCGTTTATTTCCGGCCGGTGTTCCAACGAGTATAGACGGGTAATGAATTCATAACAAGATTATTTACTTTTGTTATCATTATATTATTTATATTATTAATTTCAAATTTTTCAGGAATGTGTCTGGCTATCTTGTTTTTCATTTTATGCTCTGGTGGAACGGCAAAGAATTGGTCAAGCCAGTTTGCGTGGTGAGAAATGTGGGTTACATGTTTTAAGACTTTCGGCGTGAAATTTTCATACTAACTACATTTATTTATTCTGTAGGATGGGTATGAATTGAGGAAGCATTTTTTATTATACTTGCTAAATTATCGTGGGAATGAAGCTAGAGGAAACTTTCCTGATATTGTGAAAGAATTTCTTAAGCGCATCATCTAGATGTTAATATTTTTGTAGTAGATGTTAAGTTGTAACATCACTTAGTTTGTTACATTGCAATAATGGACTTCAGTTTGTGTTACATGTTAAAAATGTGACAATGTAAAGCAACGTGTAACTCTGGTAAAATATATCAAGAGCCCGTGGTAACGCACGGGCATTCTACTAGTACATGTATAAAATTTCATGAACATATATGTTAACATGTAATGTATACAAAAAAGATAAATACACAGATTAAAATGGGCTTTATCGTTGTTGTTTTTGGTCCAGATATTTATCTTTTTTGTGTAGCATGCAAATAATCGAATTACCTGATGAAACTTTTTTGTAACTTGACGAACAGTCATATGTATTTGTATAAAAAGATTTGATATTTTTTGAAACTTTTAAGTATATTTTGATTTTTTTTTGATAAAACGGGCTCCATGGAGCCCGGCCTCTGCGACACCTCACTCGCTCCCTCTCTGATTTCATTAATGAAATCAGTGTCTTCATGCTACAAGGGAACAGTGGGAAAAGGAGAGCAAGAAGATAATGCAGACAGAGTATACATCTCGGACCACCAGACATTTTACCTCTATCACCTGCAGCCTCTAGCCACCGCCCCCACACTAGGAAGAGACAAGGAGCTGCCAGCTGAAATGTATTTATGTTAAGTATGCATCAATTAATTTGGACCGTAGGGAGGGAGTACTAGAGAAATTATTTCAACGGAAGAGTTAGGAAACCAGAAGCGTTCAGGCAGAAGCGGCAGGAATCCTCCGGCTAGCGAGTGTTTTGTCCACTCGATTCCTTCCAGGCTGTAATGCTACGCACATGTATTATTTTTTAGTGCATTGTGTGATCTCGATGACGGTGATGTTTGTACGCCCGTTTACGTGCAGATGGAGTATCTCTAGCTCAACTGTGAGCAGTTTTGGAAGTGATCTCTTTGGTTACAATAAGGAAATCAAGGGAATACGCATGAATAGATGGATGTGGGGAATCTAAAGTGTTTGAAAAAAGGAGATATTATGCACGCACAAACAGGGAAAAGACGAGAAAGAAAAGATGCACATGCATGTTTGGTAGTACTAGCTAGATGGATTGATGTGAAGGGGAACAATGAGGCTAGGGAAAGGTGGGTATTGCGTGTCGATCATCCGTGCAAAGAAAAGAAATGATAGTGGAGGTTTATACTCCATTTGGGGCCATTTCCACTTGTCGAAGTCAGGTTGTTTCCATCTCTAGTACTCCCTCCATCACATAATATAGCGGGCACTCGTTTCCATGAAAGTTGAGCTTCACACATCAAGTTTATAGAAAACCTTTTCAACGTTTACAATAGAGTGAAGTGCAAGTAGGTCCTTGAACTATTTTAAGGGTGTCACATAGGTCTTCACAGTATGAAAATCGTCGTTCAGGTCCTCAAAGTATAGTGAGTGTGTCATGCTAGGCAAAGTATAGGTCCTCAGACTACTTTAGTATTGAACTGATTCTGGACCTGGATGAAACACTTATTACACTTTAAGGACCTAGATGACGATTTTCATAGTTCGAAAACCTACATGACACCCTTAAAATAGTTTGGGGATCTACAATGCACTTCACTCTTTACAATACCAAACATATACCATATGAATATAGATTTCATGATTAATCTAATATGAATATAGATTTCATGATTAATCTAATGGTGTTGATTCGATATTCTCATCACATAAACTCGGTCAATGTTGATAAAGTTTAACTTTAAAAAGATGGAATACACACCATATTAGGAAACTAGGACCGTGTCCGTTCTCATCAGATTAGCATAGCATTGTCGTCCATAAACATGCACACATAGATACAGTAGCTAACGAAATTAACGGTGAATACTATGTTTGTGGTGCATGCGTGGTGCTCGCCGGTGGGGACATATATTACATAGGATTCCATTCCACGTCTTGCCCGCTAGGTAGTACAACATATAAAGCAGGAACAAAAGGAAATCGAATCCACGTACGGTCTGGCCTCACACAATCGATCTTTTATCATACAATCAGCCATCACCTACTTGTGACGGAAATGCCGTTAATTTACATAGCTGGATCGATTGATTCGTCCATCACCTCAATATTAAGGAGATATATTACATACTAGCCTAATTTTGCAACAAAGCTACTACTACGTACTAGCTAGATTACATATGCACATGCATAGTTCACGACTCCCATTAATATTGATATGTCCATCACCAAGAGCTAGCTTTGGACAATTAATCATGTATAAGTAGCAAGCACATGCATTGGTAGTCTTGTATATAACTAATTAATTAGTGGAATAATTAAGCTACTGCAGTCGATGAACCATGGCCGCCGCCGATCATGGCGCAGGGGCGGAGCGGCACCTCTGCCTCTGCTCGAGCTCGAAGTGGAGAGTGGACCTGCTGGACCTGCTCCTGCCGCCGCCGTTGCTGCTGCTGCTGCTGCAGTCGGGGAGCACTGCCGCCTGCGCCGCCGTCGCCGAACGTTCCTGCATCCAGATGTGCAACACAAGTTACACAACCAATATCATAATGCTGCATGCTAGCATCAAGTATATGTAGACGTAATCCGTTAAACTACAAATGGCCATGGTGAATATGCGCGTACTTTGATGAAGTCCTGCTCGCGCTTGATGAGCATCTGGTTCTCCCTGCGCAGCTGCGCCAGCTCCATCTCCAGCTCGTTGGTGTAGGCCTGCTTCCGCGCCCGCGACCGGGCCGCCGACTCCCGGTTCTTTATCATCCGGCGCTGACGGTCGACCGCCGCCGGAGCATCGACCTGCACCCTCTTGCTGTTGTTGTTGCCGCTGTTGGCTCCGGAGGCGGAGGGGAAGCCAAAGGGGTAGTCATTGCAGGAGCTGGAGCCGGAGGGCGTACCGGAACCGGGACCACCACCGTGGAAGGTGAACTGGACGGAGGAGCTGAGGGTGAGCGCCGTGTAAGGAGCCCCCCGCCGCAGCGGCACCGGGCCGGCGAGGTAGTCCTGGGGGTAGACGGCGGCGGCTGGAGAGCGGATGTGGTACGACTGCAGCGCGGCCGGGGTGGAAGGCAGGGACATGTCCTTCCACAACTCCTCCATCCGAAACACTCCACTGGATCCTACTTGGCCTTCACCTAATATGTGTGCAAGGTGAGAGACGCTGGCACACGCGTAACGCTAAGTATATATGGCATGCTCCTTGTGGCTCTCTTCTCTTAGTTTATAGCCACAAACGCAACGCCCTGTCCACCCATGGGTGGCCTGGTGTGTGTGGGTGCAAGTAATCTACCGGAGTATTATGCTTCAATGGCGTGTTGCTTGTTTGTCATATCTGGCTACGCATGCATGCATGTATGTGTGCGTTTGATTCTTCTCGGCATTTCTCTATATTTGTAT
Organism: Triticum urartu; assembly: GCF_003073215.2. Lineage (NCBI taxonomy): Eukaryota > Viridiplantae > Streptophyta > Magnoliopsida > Poales > Poaceae > Triticum > Triticum urartu. The sequence continues at coordinate 628,335,025 of NC_053026.1, forward strand.
TTCTGTATCATAGTGATCTTTTTCTGGAATAACTTTCGATCTAACTTTCGATCTATTCATCAGCTGTCAAGACAGTACAAAAAACACCAAAGATAATAGAGATTACATCCATGTTCGTAGACCAACTGACGACAGCTACAAGCACTGGAGCAAGCCGAAGACGTGCCACCATCACCCCCTCCCTCGTCGGAGTGAGGCAAAGCTAGTCATAGTAGACCGTTGGAAACTCATCGTGCTAATGCCCCTCAGGACCAGCACACCAGAATAACAAATGTCGTTGATGAAGAGAAGCGTGGATCAGAAGGATCAAAACCTGTAGACACAAGAATGTAGACGAACGAAAATCAAATCCATCAAAGACAAACACCGTCGAATCTCGCGAGATCTGCCAAAGACACTTCCACACGCCCTCCAACGATGCTTGATGCATCGCTGGACGAGACGGGGATAGAAGACGAGAACTGCATTCCATCTTTAGAGAGCCGTCGTGCACTTGGCATCCTGAGCAGGACACAAATCCTAACCAAATTCAAAAAAACACCTAAAAACAAAGCCCTCGCACCGTCAATGGCCGGGATCAACCGTGTCTCCATGGCCCTAAGGCCAAAGGAGACTAGGCAGATCGGCGGCGATACCGACGGAGGCACGGGAAACCCTAACACGTGTTTGTTCGCTCAAGATATGTTGAAGCCGAGAGACATTGATTGGATTAGGGTGATTGATTTCCTTCTCTCCCATTCAGTGTCTAGACTTATGTCGGTCTTTCTTTAAAATAAATAAATTTACAATGCAATATTTTGAAATGTTTTACAAAACATTACTAAAAGTGTTTTCGACATAATTTTCAAAATATTATTTTTCTATAGGTTTATTTCATGAATCTTCCATTATTTCAGCCGTTCTTTCTTCAGAAAGTCGTATTTACCCGAGTGGACCACCAGCTTGTCATGTCTGGCTACACCTATATGGGTGTAGTCCTGCATTAGATTATTATATGTGTATCTTCGTTTCTATATTTCGACACCAATGGGCCCCTTCCATTAAACGTATGGTCAAAAGAGTTTTGTTTATAGATTAAATATTTTGAAAAATAATTTATTGAAACTGTTTTCACACACTTTTCAAAACAAAATTCCTTTCGATGTGTTTAACTATTTTTTTTCACGGATCTTCTATATTTCAATCATTAACCCAAAAATCATATTTCACATTTGAAAGATTGTGGATGTCGCCTAAAGAGGGAGGGGGGGGGGAGGGGGGGAGGCGCTTTAAAATAATTACGGTTTAGGCTTGAACAAATGTGGAATAAAACTAGCATTTAATTTGTCAAGCACAAAACCTAAAACACGTAGGCTCACCTATGTGCACCAACAACTTATGCTAAGTAAGATAAACAACTAAGTGATAGCAAGATATATATATGGCATGGAACAATATGGCTATCACAAAGTAAAGTGCATAAGTAAAGGGCTCGGGTAAGAGATAACCGAGGCACGCGGAGATGATGATGTATCCCGAAGTTCACACCCTTGCGGATGCTAATCTCCGTTTGGGGAGGTGTGGAGGCACAATGCTCCCCAAAAAGCCACTAGCGCCACCGTAATCTCCTCAAGCCCTTGCGCAATGCCAGATGTCGTGATTCCACTAAGGGACCCTTGAGGGCGGTCACCGAACCCGTACAAATGGCAACCCTGGGGGAAGTCACCGAACCCGTACACTTTGACAACTCTTGGGGGCAGTCACCGATACCCGTCAAATTGCTCGGGGCGATTTCCACAACCTAATTGGAGACCCCGACGCTTGCCTAGAGCTTTACGCCCCAATGATTGAGCTCTGACAACAGCAACCATCTAGGGCACCATGACACCCAAAAGTAACAAGCTTCTCAACTTCATTTTCACGTATCACCGTGGAGAACTCAAACCGATGCACCGAATGTAATGGCAACGGCACACGGAGTGCCCAAGTCCTTCTCTCCCAAATCCCACCAAAGAAACTAATACTAGGGAGGAAAATGGGAGGAAGAACGAAGAAGAGAACATGAAGAACTCCAAGATCTAGATCCAAGGGGTTCCCCTCACATAGAGGAGAAAGTGATTGGTGGAAATGTGGATCTAGATATCTTGTCTCTTTTCTCCCCAAAACTAGCAAGAATCCATGGAGGTATTGAGAGATAGCAAGCTCAAAAAAGGTCAACAATGAGGGAAGAACACGAGCTCAAGAGATAGGGTCCAATGGGGAAGAAGATCCCCTTTTATAGGACTCCACGAATCTGCCTGTTATGTGCAGAAAATTGTAGAACCGGTACAACCGGTTAAAGTAGAGAAAAAACCTACCTGTAGGAAAATCACTAAGCGGTACAACCGCCCGGGGCACCGGGGTAGTACTGGTTAAACTGGAACTAACCGGTAAAACCGGCCCACAATCGCCTAATAACCGCTCCACAACAGAACCCAGTCCGGTGGTAGAGCGGTACAGGGCCGGTACAACCACCGGACCAAGTCTGGAGCGGTACAACAACCCCAAACACCGGTAGTACCGGTCAACCGGTACAACCGGTCTATGTAAAATAGGTAAGATCAAAACAGCCATAACTTTCGCATACGAGCTCCGAATTCAACGAAAATGAGTTTGTTGGAAAGCTAACGACAAGAGAAAACACAATATTGATAGAAATATCAAGAAATAGCAATTGAGAAAATACCCAAAATAAAATGGTGAGAACCCTTTCTCAAATAAGACCGGTAAAAACTCCAACGCCGAAAACACAAAAGAAGATGCATATGAAATTGGTTTTCGATGAACTCGAGCTTGCCATGAAGATGACCATAAGCTCCAAATCTCACAAGGAGAAGAACCAAAAAAGAACCAAGAGATATGATGCAAGGATGCAACGGTTAAAGCTCTCGACAAACGATATGACCAAGCTACTCACTAGATAGCCCCCCTTGATAGTATGGCAATCGATCCTACAACTCGGTCTCCCAACTACCATCATGAGACTGGTAAAATAGAAAACCTATCAAGGGCAAACATTTGCCTTGCACATAGTCCACTTGAGCTAGATGATGATGATCTTTACTTCCTCAAGTTGGCCCACCTTTCTTGATTGCACTGGTTTGATGAAGACTAGTTGATTGCTCCCCCGTACTCCACTATGGGTGAGCCACTCTTTGGCACATCTTCACAAGTCTAGTGACAACACAATGGACGACAAGCTTCAAGGATGATCTCTTCATGATGCTCCACTTGAACTTGCACATCGCAATCTTGATGGCGATCACCACTTGATGTCATCCTCCATGGGTTGTATGAGATCTTCCTCTTGATGCAAACCCATGAAAACATACCTAACCCCACATAGAACTCACACGTAGACCATGGGTTAGTACACAAAGCGTAATGGACAATGCTTACCATACCATGAGATCACTTGATCCCTCTTGGTACAACATGTGCGCTTTCTGTGTTGATCAACTTGAATCACTCTTTGTACTTAGTCTTGATCAACCTTGAATATTTCCAACTCTCTTCATTAGGATGATGTCTTGAAGGTAAACTTGAATGTTCACACAATCTTCTTCTTCAAGACATGCTTGCAATAAACTCAACTCTCACATGACCAATCTTTGGATAATTCCTTGAAAAGCACTTTCGCCATCTCATAAACTCTTTGAAACCAACACGTGGACTTCAAGAAAAGCCTATGAACAAACCCTTCAAATATAATTCAAGGCAACCATTAGTCCATAGAGATTGTCATCAATTACCAAAACCAAACATGGGGCCCGCATGTTCTCAACATTCAAACTTTTCCTATTTGTTTATTCTATTTTATTTATTATAAATAAAACTATACATTCCACATACATTGACTCATGTATATGAATTATTTCTGTAAGATTTCAATTGATACTATAAACATTTTGGTTTTTTCACAGTTTTAATACTATTTCACATAATTCCGGTAACGTTTCACAAGTTTACTTTCATAAATTTCACGCTCTGTGGAAAATCATATAATTTCATAACCATGTCACGCCACCGCACAAATAAAAAATCATACAAATTGAACAAACATCAATGGTTGCAACACAATTTTCGCAGCCTAGTTTCAGAAATATCTAACAATTTTAACCTTTGTTCTCGATAATCTCACTTCTAGCACTACTTCAAAACACTTCATGGAAAATACATGTTGTTAATTTTGGTGTCACAATTGTCACAGTTCTCAGAATAATTTCAGTACGATTTCCAAAGTTTCATTTCTTAAAACTCCCTTTCTTTCATTAGTCACACAAATCTCATGACCATTTCAATGACGTTTAACAAGTCTATATCTTGATATTTCACTTGAATTTCAATTACTAGTAAACCTATTAAAATTATGAAATAATTGGTATTTGTGTCTGATTTTCCTAAATTAGCTTAAAACAAGACTGAAATAATTGGAATTTGTGCCAAACCTTAGTGTTTTTCTTCTTCTGAATTGACTAAAATATTACTATAATTAAAAATTATATGAAATGTTTCTAAAACTGAATTGAAATTATGATTGAAACAACTAAATATAAACTAGTTAAAATGTATCCACAATAGTTCTTGAGCAGAGAGTGCAAGCTAAGGTGTGACGCGTGTACATATATGATGGATTAGGTCGTGCATTTTCACTTTTTTGCGTATGGACCATATATGGGGAAGCATATTTTGCAGACAGCGCAGTGCTGGCTGGGCCAATAATAGCTGATGAATATCCTTCCATATTTCCATTTGCATGTAGATATATTATCATACTGCATGCATTGACGACTGTTCATGCATGCTCCTTCTTTTTTTTTTGCTCCGGTGGAGGGAGATCTTGCCACGCTCTCGATCACTGTTTCCTGCATCCCGCTATATTGGCCAGGCCATTGATTTGCTGCTTCAATCTAGCTAGCACACAGGTGCACGCTACCCTAGGCTCTACTACTATGCATGACAGTAGAGCACGTAGTACTAGAGTCCTTGCTATTGTGAGGACTGAGGAGAGGGGCATGGCCATGGCCATGGACCGGCATGAGAAAGCGAGCAAGAGAATCCGGTGCATCAGAGAGCTGGCTGCATTCGACTGTACAACCGTGCCAGCGTTGTCCGTAAGTGTTTGGCTTTGTTTTCACGTACATGTGTAGGAGTACTAACTAGCTACACTGGATTCTCACCCATGTCACACTTTGTAGTAGCTAGTAGCAACAGATTCTCACTGTTGAGAGATAACTTTTGGCTATGCAACTCGATGTATTTATCGGTGCATAAATCACGTATACATGGGTGTACAACGTGGGTCTCGACCTCAACTATACAAGGACTAGGAGATGGGTCAAGATACACAATATACATGCAAAACCATATGTTCAACGTCTCCGCAGTCGAAGTGTCGCCGGAGACGCAGAGACTGGACCTGAACTCCTCAAATACGGAAGTAGGCAATCCCTTTGTCATCACATCGACGAACTGTTGCGCCGTCAGGACATGAAGGATCCGGATGTGCCCAAGAGCCACCTGCTCGCGAACAAAGTGAATGTCGAGCTCAATATACTTCGTTCGACGATGATGGACTGGGTTGGCGGAGAGGTACACGGCGGAGACGTTGTCGCAGTAGTCGAGCATGGCCTTGTGAACTTCACAAAGCAACTCTTGGAGCAGCTGACGAAGCCAAGAGCATTCGGCAACGGCGTTAGCCACTGCCTGATACTCTGCCTTGGCACCCGAGCGGGATACCGTGGGCTGTCGCTTGGACGACCACGAGACCGGCGAAGGCCCAAGGTCGACACAGTAGCTCGAGGTGGAGCGCCGTGTGTCCGGGCAACCTGCCCAATCCGCATCAGAGTAGGCGACGAGATTGGTGGAGGCGGAGGCCGTCAGCGTGAGTCCCAAGGACGGGGTGCCGCGTATGTAACTAAGGATACGCTTCACCATGGTCCAATAAGAGTCACATGGAGAGTGCATGTGAAGGCAAACCTTCTGAACAACATACTGTAAATCTGGATGCGTCAGGGTCAAGTACTGCACAGCGCCCACGATAGAGCGATAGAAGGCTGCATTGGATGCGAGAGAGCCCTCCAGAGCGTAGACCTTGGCCTTCGTGTCGACAGGCGTGGCGGCGGGCTTGCAGTTAAGCATGCTAGCATGCTCAAGAAGCTCATGAGCATACCTCTGCTGGTGCAGGAAAAACCCATCTGGCTGTCGAACCACCTCGATGCCGAGGAAGTAGTGCAGGGGCCCCAAGTCCTTGAGGGAAAACTCATCGCGAAGACGAGCGATGAGCCGCTGAAGGAGCTCGGTAGTGGATGCTGTTAGGATGATGTCGTCGACATAGAGTAGTAGATAGGCCGTGGCAGCTTCGTGATGGTAACAAAGCGGGACACATCAGAGCGAGTGGATGTGAAGCCAAGCGGCTGCAGGAACGCAACGATACGCTGGTACCTGGCTCGTGGCACCTGCTTCAACCCGTAAAGGGAACGAGAGAGCAAGCACACGTGGTCGGGATGCCCGGCGTCGACGAAGCCAGTGGGCTGCTCACAAAACACCTGCTCAGCGAGTTGTAGCTCGAGAGTGCCGTCCGGACGAGTCTTGTGCCGAAAGACCCACTTGCCCATGATGATGTTGGCACGAGGCGCCGGAGGAACGAGATGCCAGGTGCTGGAGAGCGTCAAAATCTTCCTGCATCGCGGCGAGCCAATGAGGATCCTGGAGGACGGCTCGAGCTGACGATGGGCGAGGGCACGGCTCCGAGGCGGAAGCAGCGAGAAGGTACGCATCGCTGATATACCGTGTGCTCGGGCGAAGAGTGCCAGCCCGAGAGTGAGTCATCGGGAGGGGTAGCGGGTCCGGGGTGGCGACGGGTGATGATGATGATGAACCCGTCTCCTCTAAGGCATCGAGCGAGGCCACGCCGGCCGAGGGGGCGCTGAGGACGCCGGGGACGCCAGGGGCGTCGAGGGCGCCTGAGACGCATGGGGCGTCGAGGGCGCCGAGGACGCCTGGGGCGTCGGGGACGCGGGGTGCGTCGGGGTCGGCGGTACTGACCCGAGGAGGGGCACGGCCCCTGAGGCAGCCAGGCGGGGAGAGGCTTGACCCACGGTGCGAGGGACGCCCTCGAAGCCAGGAGTCGGCCCGAGAGATGCTCTCGAGCGCCCGTCACCAAGGGAGCTCACCAGAGGACCACTAGGAGCAGGCAAGGCCGCAATATCCGGAGATACCTGCTGAAACGGGAAAACCTTGTCATTAAAGTAAACATGTCGGGAAGTGATCACCCGATGTGAGATAGGATCATAGTAGTGGTAGCCTTTGGTGTTGGGTGGATAGCCGAGAAATATGCAGTCCAAAGACCTAGGAGCTAGCTGATGGGGAGTAGTGGAAGCGATTCTAGGGTAGCACATACAACCGAAGATGCGTAGCTCATCGTAGGAGGGTGGCGTGCCGAACAAGAGGTGGTGAGGTGTGAAATTCCCACGAGTGCGGCAAGGACGAATGTTAAGAAGGACCTATGCGGTGGGGAGCGCGTCAGGCCAAGAACGTGGTGGCACGTTGGCGTGAAAGAGAAGCGTGCAAACACAGTCATTAAGAGTGCGAATCATGCGCTCGGCGCGCCTGTTCTGTTGTGAAGTATACGGGCAAGTAAGACGAAAAATCATGCCGTGTGTGGTGAGAAGGTTATGGGTGGCAAGATTATCAAACTCCTTCCCGTTGTCTATTTGCAATGCATGGATGGGACGTCCAAACTGCGTGAAGACATAAGAGTAAAAGGCGGTGAGAGTGGCAATGGCATCTGACTTTCGCCGCAACGAGAAGGTCCACACATAGTGTGAAAAATCATCTAGAAAAACAAGATAATAAAGATAGCCCGTATTGCTTGCAACAGGAGAGATCCAAACATCACTATGAATTAACTCAAACGGGTAGGATGCGACATGCAATGAAGTGCTAAATGGAAGATGAACATGTTTGCTGACGATAGGTATGACAAGTGTGATCATCGAACTTATTACACGTGAAAGAAAAACTCCGAAGAATATGACGAGGGGTGGCTGGGTTGGGATGTCCTAGTCGAGCATGCCAGAGGTCCACTCCGGTGGAGAGCGCCATGGGTGCGGCGGCAGAGGAGGTGGCTGAGTGGACCGGGTAGAGCTTGTCGGGGCTGTCACATCGATGGAGCATCATTCGGGTACGAGCATCCTTAACAGAAAAGCCAAACATGTCAAATTCAACAGTGATGGGATTTTCGCGTGTCAAAGAACGAACAGAAACAAGAGTTTTAATGATGTCAGGAGAGACAAGTATGTTAGAAAGTGATAGAGGCATGGAGTTAGATGGAAAGGCAGCATGGCCAACATGAGTAATGGGCATGGAAGAACCGTCACCCACGATAATGCGAGCAGTGGTGTGAACGGGGTGAGCGGCGAGAAGGTTAGAAGGGTTGGAGTCCATGTGAGCCGTGGCTCCAGTATCCATGTCCCAGTCGCCACCACCAATGTACTGCTATGGCGTGGGAGGGGAGTGCAGGGCCGCTAGGAGTGCGGGATCCCAGGGCGCCGGTGGAAGCGCCGGAGCTGAAGGCTGCGGCTATGGCGGGGGCGCTGCAAGGAGCAGGGGAAACTCGCCGGCTAAAGGGGGTGCCCCGTAGGGCGCGTAGTAGCCGTAGGGTAGCGCGGGCGTGTACGGCGAAGGAGCCGCATGTAGCACCTGATGAGCGGCCTGATGGGAGCCGAGGAAGCCGGGGACGTGGGTACATGGGACGGGCATGGAGTATATGTGAACAACACCGTCCAGGGGTTCTGGCTGGCCTGCCAGGGCGCCGGCTGGTGCGGCTGGTGGGGCACGCCGCCCTGGGTGGCGGCCGACGCCTGTTGCTTGCGGCCACGACGGTCGCCACGATGATGATCGGTGGGTCCGGCTGGGGAGCCGGCGGCTGCAAGTAGGGAAACCCAGGCGGGGGCGGCGCCTGGTAGGGACCCGGGCCAGGCCGCGGCTAAGGATCCGGGGCGGCTGGCGGACCACCACCGCGGGTACCGACGATGAGGGCCGTGTGGGTGGCCCTAGTGCGCGCCATCTTCATCCTGCGTTCCTCCAGCTTCAGATACGCCACGACCTTGGGAAAAGTTAGATCGATGACGAGGGTGAGGTTGGAGGCAGCGTTCCCGAAGTCATCGTTCAGGCGACGGTGAGCGTGCTGAGAAGAAGCTCGTCGGAGACCTTCTCACCGAGGTCACGGAGCTCATCGGTAAGCTTCTTGAGGCGCATGCAGTAGTCGTCAATGGGCGAGTCGTGCTGTTGACACCCAAAAAACTCGCCGTGCAAGAAAACCTTGCGTTGAAGCTTGTTGTCGGTGAAGAGGCTGTTGAGCTTGCTCCAGACGGTGTGAGAATTATCCTCAGTGGAGACCACCGTGTGGAAGAGGTCCTTCGAGATGGTGGTGTAGAACCAGCGGATCAGAGTGGCGTCGATGGTCATCCACTCGTCATCGTTCACCATGAAGCGGGAGTCCATGGAGCCATCGATGTGATCCCAGAAATTGTATTCACGAAACACAAGGGCGAAGTACGTCTTTCAGGCATAGTAGATGAAGGTGTGGTGATCAAGGATGACGGGAACCCGACCGAGGATGTTGAGATCGCGGATGAGGACTGGGTCGGGACCGACGAACGAATTGGTGCGGGTGGAGACAGAGGAACCGGGAGACTCCATGGCGGCGCGGGAGGAGGGGAGGTGCAGCAGCTAGGGGAATGGGTGGTGGCGGCTGTGGTGGAAAGACAGCGGCGGCGGCTAGGGTTAGAGGGGGGAGCGAAAGCGAGGAAAGATGTGGGAGACGGCGGTTGGGACACGGGGCGGTGGCGGAGCGGCGTGGGAGACGCCGCGACTATGAAGATCGCGGTGGAGGCAGCGGCAGGTTAGGGTTAGGATCGTAGGTATGATACCATGTTGAGAGATAACTTTTGGCCATGCAACTCGATATATTGATTGGTGCATAAAGCACGTATATATGGATGTAGAACGTACGCCTCGACTTCAACTATAGAAAGACAAAGAGGTGGGCCAAGATATATACATGCAAAACCATAGGTTCAACACTCACCCTTGTCAAAATTGGATTCTCACTGAGACGTCACGTTCACAGTGATACCTGTATTTTCTCTTCCTCTCTCGATGGCTATGCGTAGCCCGATGTCCGAGGGTTATCCTCCTTTTCAAAACAAAAAATTTCTCTCAGATCGATGAGGTTAAGGCCAGCTCCAACGCGCGACCCCATCCTATTCGCTCACGTCCGTTTGAATCAAAACGGACAGATGACATGGCCTAACGCGCGGCCGTATCCTCAAATTCTGTCCGTTTTTGTCCGTCCCACCCCATTTCCGGCACAAACTTGCACCTGGTTTGCGTCCAGGCGGACGCCGAATGGACGGGCACCTCGCCCGCCATGGGGATGTGTGACGTCCGTCCACCTACCTCCACCGCCCAAATTGAATGCACATGCACGACGGGGCCAGCTGTCATTGACACAGTCATGGGGTCGTCGTCCTTCTTCATGTGGAAGCCATGGACTGGCCAGTTCACATCTTCCACTTCCAAGACAGCCTGCCTCCTCCATTGCCAATAGGAGCAAACCCTAGCCACCTCCCCACCATCGCGCCCCGGTTGCCCACCTCGCCGCCGGCGCCATGGGCTCCTCCTCGAGCCGACGCCGCTCCAACAGATCCACCCTGCCTGCACTGCCTTCTCCTCGGCCGTCTCCGCCACCTGCACCGCCAGCATTCCAGATAGCGTCGCCAGCGGCTGGCCATAGCGACAGGCCATACATCCATGTCGATGTGTGCCGTCGCTACTGGGAGATGGCAACGCAGCCTATACTTAAGTATTTCAAAAATAAATGGGCCTGGCCCAATAATAAGGTGACGCAACACCTAGAATAGCCTCTGGACGAAATTTATGAAGTGGCATCTTGTATATTTCGTCCAAGGCTTCATGCACTCCTTATGGTGGCTTCAAAGTCCTGAAATCATCACTTGTGACTCCGTTCTTGATCCCCTTGCGCATGCCATCATCTCCATGCTTGGTCTTGCTCCAGTGTTCATCCCTCTTATCCATGCTAGGCCCTTCATTTGTAAGCAAAACAAATATATCCAATTTAGGCAGCATCATATTCTCATGAACATTAGAATCATTACCAAGAAACAAAAGTACCTGATAATTTAATTGCCGTGCGCGAGCTCCAGTAATTGGTCCAGTATGTATAGCAGCAGGGGCTGTGGGTGTAACAATGGTATTGATGTCCCCATCATCCCCCCCTTCTTGAAATGAAGTCGTCCTTGACGGAAGCTCATCTTCCGCACCCAAATAAGGCTTCAAATCTGCAATGTTAAAAGAGGGACTAACCCCAAGATCTGCAGGCAGCTCAAGTTTATATGCATTATCATTTATTTTCTCTAACACCTTAAAAGGACCATCAGCACGTGGCATTAGCTTTGATTTGCACAAATTAGGAAATCTATCCTTACGCAAATGTAACTAAAAGTGCGTTATATCGACTAGAGGGGAGGTGAATAGGCTATTTTTATGAATTCTTTACTGAGGAATTTCAGGGTGAGGAAATTCCTGAGTGAAGAACTACTTGCAGAGGAATAACTACTCAGAAGTAAACATAACTCTACATGAGCATGGTCTTCATGATGAAATGAAAACAAGCACAGAGTACAGAAAGCGTAAACACAGGATAACACAGGATAAAGACAAACAGACTAGATAAATTGAACTTAGGAAATAGGGAAAGTCTTCAGTCAAAGTCTTCAAACAAATATGAACAAGCACACAACACAGAAATGAGGAAATGGAAGGGTTGAGGAAATGGAACCAGGTATCTTGGTGAAGACAATGATTTGGTAGACCAGTTCCAATTGCTGTGACAGTTGTACGTCTGGTTAGGGCGGATAGGTATTTAAACCTGAGGACACACAGTCCTGAACACGCATCTTAGGACACTCAGTCCTCACCATCTTCCCCTTGAGCTAAGGTCACACAGACCTCACCCAAGCACTCGTGGTAAGTTGAACCTTCACAGACTCGGTCACTCGGTGATCCACAATTTCCTCTTGGATGCTCTAGACCATGACGCCTAACCGTCTGGAAGATGCACATTCTTCAAAGGTAACAAGCGTCGGATCCACGCAGGATCAATCTCTTCAGTGATGCTCAATCACTTTGGGTTTGTAGGTGTTTGGGTTTGGGTTTTCCTCACTTGATGATTTTCACTCAAAGTCCTCGGAGGATGGGATGCTCTCAAATGACAAGTGTCAGTTTCTCTCGGAGCAGCCAACCAACTAGTGGTTGTAGGGGTGGCTATCTATAGCCTAGGAAGCAGCCCGACATGATAAGACATAAATGCCCTTCAATGATATGACCGTTAGGTCGGTAGATATTTTGGGACAGCTGGTGCATAGTACAACAACGGTCGGAATTTTGAGTATCAAATTCCTCAGGGCTATCATGTTCCTCACTGTGTAGGCAATCCGCACTGGCGAATTCCTAACTCCCCAGTCAGAACAAATTCCTCAGAGACTAGAAGAACTTTGTCTCTGTCACTGAAGAAATTAACTGAACTGTATGAGATTTCCAATGGCTTCACTCGAAGGGATTGGTAGATGTAGGATTTGAGTTGAGCATCACTTGGAAATTTTTCCTTAGTATTTCCTCGACCCCCTTTAATAGTACGGTGTTTCCTATGACTCAAGAAAGAGAAAATGAAACTACGAAAACAAAAATCTTCATGCTTCATGTTCCTCGAATGAATACCAAGTCTTCAGGATCACACCAATTTCTTCACTTTCAAAGTCTTCAGAAAGTCTTCAGAAATCCAAAGTCTTCAGTCGAAGAACTTCATTTTTAGGGGCCGACTTTCTCTGTAAATATCAAACTCCTCATAGACTTATAGAGCTGTGTACACTCACAAACGCATTAGTCCCTTAACCTATAAGCCTTCAATACACCAAAATCACTAAGGGGCACTAGATGCACTTACAATCTCCCCCTGTTTGGTGATTGATGACAATATATGTTAAGTTTTCAACGGGGATAAACATATGAAGTGTAAATACTGAAATTGGGGAATTTGATTGCAAGATATAGAAGAACTCCCCCTGAAGATGTGCATCGTGAGGAATTTGTTTTTGAAGCAATGCACACTTTGAAGAGTAGAATCATGGAGATCTCCCCCTATATCTTGTAGTTCATACACGCATATAATATGAAGAATTTGAAATGCATGATGAAATATGGTGACTGATGTAATTCAGCATGCGTGCATTAACATTAATGAGGAATAAACATGCAGAAAAACTCAGCAGAAGTGTCAGACCACCATAGAGTTTAAGTTTACAACTCGATCTAGCAAAAGTCTTCAAAAGAAGGAGAGTTGTAAGAGAGAAAAAAACGCCCAATAAGTAGACCCGCTTGAAGACTAACTCAAATTTCTCCCCCTTTGTCATCAAATGACCAAAAGGGACGAAAAATGAGGACTAACGCCCCTGAATAATATCTAGTTGATGGAGGAGGACCAGCGTTGTTGGGGTCGTTTGTTGTTGTAGGGCCTGCAGCAGTGTCGTCCAAGTCTTCAAACTCGTCGGTGTCGCGGGATGAAGAATATGAGCTGGCCCCAAGGAAGGAACTTTGACTTTCTTGAATTTCTTCGCTGGAGGTGCAGACCAATCAAAGTTCTCCTTGAGACCCATTTGCTTCAGATCTTCTTCACCATACAGATGTGATAAGATAGCCCAGGTGCGACCGAAAACTTCATGTAGGTAGTAATCGTTTTTCTTCACTGCATTATGTGTAGCAGTCATGTCGTGAAAGAGAGAACCAAACTGACGCTTAACCCATTTATGGTTTCGATCCACCTTCTGGCGAAGACTAAGAAGCAGCTCACGGTCAGTCATCACCCTGGAGCTGTGGCTTGAGGATTTGGCTTGGATGCATGTGCATCAGAATCATGAGTGGCAGAGTCATCATTGGTGGAATAAGATGCAGCTTTGCGAAACTGACCATCCAATGGACGAATGCCTTCATCAATGACAGCAGGTGCCTTGCCCTTTTCATCAGCTGAGGAATAATTCTGCTTGAGGACTTCAATTGGGGGCAAGTAGTTGAGGTGATTCTAAAAGTCAGCCTTGTAGTTTAGTGAAGACCTTGTTCTGAGGAATCTCATAATCCAAGGAGCATAAGGCTTCAACTCAAACAGAGAGAGTGAAACATTTGCTAGAGTCCTCATGAAGAAATCATGATAATTGACAGGAATGCCATGTATGATGTTGAATAGCAGATTCTTCATGATGCCAACAATTTCCTCATCAGACGAGTCGTGGCCTTTGATAAGACTCATTGTCCTTGTCAGAATGTGATAGACTGTTCTGGGCACATATAGCAATTCCTTCACGAGGAATTTGGTCCTTGGTGCTTGACCGGGCTTCAGGGGCTTCATCAGCACTTGCATGTAATGGGTAGTGAGTTCAGGCTCCTGGTATAGACGGCGAGCTCCTTCAAGGGGTGGATAGATGGGCAGGGTGTGAAGTAATTCAGAGGCCGGTGCCTTATAATGAGTGTTATCGGTCATCCAGTCCAATACCCATGTGTTGATATCATCAGGATCACCTATGATGTGCAGTGTAGCGTAGAACTGAAGAATAAGCTCTTCATTCCAATCACAGAGCAAAAGTTGAGGAGGCCTGCGTCATGAAGCACATTGAGGACAAGGGAGAAGCAAGGCAGTGATTCATGTCCACCTGAGGAATATGCTTGTGGTAGAAGACTTTATCCTTGTTGAAGAACAGTGAAGAATAGAAATTGGCTTGGCTGGCAGTCCAGAAGCGCTTCCTCCTAAGACGAGCAAAGTCATAAGGATTGTAGTCCGTGAAGAATACATGCTCGTCGAAGAAGTAATCAGCCTTGAATTTTTGCTTCTTCAAGAAGGGATCATTTGGCTTCGGGTGAGGAGTGTCCATCAATTGCATCACAACCTCAGGGATGTCGATCTCAGGTTCCGCAGGCTGAGGAATTTCAGGTTCTTCTTCAGTGGCAGCCTAGGACATCAATTCTTCATTTACATTTTCTTCAGCACTAGTGGCTGGAATCTCTTCATGGACAGACGGTGTGGCGTGAGGTTCTTCAGATCCCATTTGTACTTCAGTAGTGACAGGGGACTGAGGAATTTGTTGTAGGGGTGTGAACAGAGGAATATTGGGATGCTGACTTTCTCAAAAGTCGTTGTTCAACACTGGAGTTGTGCATCCAATGTCCACATCTTCGTATTCATTCATTTCTTCAACGCTGGCCTCTTCAGCAGTGAGCCGAGGCGTGGGCGATGAGACTATTGGGGTTGAAGGGATTGGATCCGCTTCAATTTCTTCATCCAACTGCTCTGAGGAAGCAGCAGAAGGAATGTCTTCATCGGATCCTCTTGGGATCGCATATTCTTCATCAAAAGGAACAAGGTCCTTTGATGGCATAGATGAGACAGGAACAACATCAATTGGATTTTCAAATGAGCTTGTCAGTGGCTTCATTTTCTTCGGAGCTGAAGAATCTGATGCATTCGATGCCTTCCTTTTCTTCACAGTTGCATGCTCTGCAGCCTTGGTATTTTTCACATCTGATGGAGATGTTAGGATCCGAGATGGTGTAGGCGCAGGAGGAGCCGAGGAATTTGGTTCAAGATCTTCAGGCACAACTGATGCAGTTTCCCTCACTTCTTCATTTTCTCCAGGCGCAACACTAGTGGTTGTCCTGGCAATTTCTTCAGCGGTTGGAATGCAGTCATCAGCCCTGGTACTGGTATTTTCTTCAGCAGCCTGAGTATCATCAGCGGTGCTAGCATTTTTTTCAGTAGGCTGAGCAGATGCGTCAGCCTGAGGATTTTCTTGTTGCATTGGGGCTGCAACATTGGAAGTGAACTATTCAGTTAGTTTCACAATACGGACCTTGGCTCCCAGCCAATCAGCGCGGTATGCGTCAAATTCATCACTGAGTTTCTTGATCTCATATTGAATAGTGACAAGTTCTTCATTTGTCATAGAGACAATGTTTTTCTTCAGGAAGCGCTCCTTTTTGTACTGCGCTTTCTTCAAATGCCTAGCCTTGTCAAATTTCCATTTTTCTTCCTGAATGAAGTGAGTCAACATATGACTTTGCCAGGAGTCAACTTGAAGTCGGGCATAGGATTGTTGGGGTCCTTGTGCCAGAGATCAATGTACTCAAGGATCAGTTTTGGATCCAAGAGCAGAGGCACACTTGTGCCTTTGGCTCTAGCGGCCTTGAGTTGCCTGTCCCTAATGATTTCAGCAAGTTCTTCATCATCAGCTTCGTCTTCATCAGACGGCACTTGAAAGGCAACCTGCTTCTTGCGAGGACTTGGTCAAGAGCCTCGTCCAGCAGTGGCCTTTGTCTTCAGCAGAGAGGGGCCAGTTGATGAATTTGGTGCAGCTGAAGAACTAGCAGAAGCTCCTGAGGCAATAGAGATGCCTGTAGTCCTTTGGCACGTGGCGAGATGCACAGGTGCTGAGGATTTTGACGGAGGAGCTGGTGCGGCTTCAGGAATTGGCCGTGAGGGGTTTGAAGAATCTGGCCGTGAGGGCATTGCTGAGGAACTTGGCCGTGAGGGCATTGGGAGTGAAGCACTTGGCTTATGAGCCGGCTTCTTTGGCATGGCCTTCTTTGGCTTGCTTGCAGATGCCTCAGTAGTGGCAGCAGCAGCAGAGTCTTCATTAAATTTCCTCACTGCTTCCTTAGGTACTCTGGCTAGCTTGGCCTGGCGCTTGGCCCATTCATCAGGATAATCCTCACCACGCTTGAGGCTGGTGGGATCAGCTACTTGACCAGGTGCCAACAGAGGTCTTCGGCATGGAGGATTAAGAGCGAATTTCTTCATATACTTGGGAGTAACATATCTGTATTCTCTCCATTCCCGTGCCCATCTCCTCTCTATCCTTTGGATGCGCACTTTGCGCTCATTCTTAGTTTCCTTTCCATGGGTAGCCTCATCAGGAGTGCAATAATCCTTGTATATATCCTCAGGGATTTCAAATGCAGTGTTGACTTCCAGCTTCTTTCCTCCCTTCTGAGGTTTCTTGCCATCTGCCATTTTCTTCAGCTGAGGGTTTTGAACGATTGAGTTCTCTGAAGAGGTATGCAACTTTTCTTCGAGGAACGCTGCAAATGAGTTAAGTTGATGAGAACCTAATGATTCAGCAGCGGACATGTGTACCTATGAACAGAGTATAGTTGCGAGGAATTTGGAGAGGTCATATGCGTTCTCAGAAGATTTTGCAATAAGAACAAGTTTGAGGAATTTGACCGGATGAATCTTGAGGAATTTCACTAAGCGTTCTTTGACTTAGGTTCCAGAGTTGTACAGATTTGAAAATCCACATAATTGAGGAATCTTGAAGAAAAATGTTGCTTAGAGAAACAGATCAAGAACAGATGATATGTGAGGTGTCCAGTGTGTGAGGATTTGAAGAAAACACATTTTGAAGATTTGAAGAGAAACATCCGAATCAACAAGGGTAGTAAAAGTAACTTTTAATCACCCTAGACGAAGAACACGACGAACTGGGAAGTGTAGATTTGAAGCTCATCGGTTCAGATCTTCCATGCCCTAACTTGGCTGAGGAAGACAGCTATGGCGGCGGCGGAGTGAAGAAATCCGCGTCTGTCATGAGTACGGCAGTGACGAGGTCGAGGTAGTGAAGCTCTTCCTCACCGGCGACGATGGAAGTAGCGGCAACGCTAGGGTTTGAGAGCTCGAGTGAGGGAGGGAGGTCGAGCAGAGTAAAAGTGAAGTGAGGAAGGGAGAGGGTATTTATAGGCTGAGTGAAAAACTGCTCGCCCGAGGAAATAGGACGAACATGCCCCTGACCCTTCTCATTCGCGTGACATGTGTCACCCACGTACTGAGAGGTGACGATCATGTGCGATCGTGGGTGAATAAGATAAGTATTATCGTAGAAAGTGTAATGGTTTGAGCGGCAAAGGACGAAAATTCAGATAAGATAAGTTTAAAGTTCCATTCGCAATTTCTTCTGCTGACAAGGACACGGTGAAGATTTTGAACGAGTTTCAAATAGAACGCACATGAAGAATTTGTGAATAGACTGGGTTGAGTTTAGCATAGATGGGGAAAGGGTCCGATCACATTCACTTAGCAGAATAGACAACTTGAAGAATTAGCAATAAGTGAATGTTGTAGAGGACATAAACTCATATATATATAGCCAATGAAGAAAAACAACGGAAATGGTGAAGACAATCCAAGTTGAAAAACAACTGAGGAATTTCAAAACTGAGGAAAAAACTCAAATTGAAGACTTTCAACTTTTGGTTGTGGCGTGACCCACTGTATAAGAATGATGATTTCAGACACCGCGTACAATTGTTGTAGGGTTCCGAGAATCAAATTCTTCGTTAATTTCTTCACACTTAGGTCTTGTACAATGGGAGATGCTTAAAGGGGTGCTTAGAAAAATAAACCGAGATTTTCTAAAGCACCGGTGCCTATTTCTACAGAAGAGACGCTTAGTTAAGCGTCTACTTTGTACAAATAAGCATCGGTGCTTAAGGAAAGCCTGGTTTATTTCTCTAAGCACCTCCCATTGTATAAGGCCTTAGAGTGTTATTCTTCATTGATTGAAGAAAAATGTTTCTTCATGTGTTGCACATCTAAGTCATCAATTTTACATAAATGTTAGGATGAGTGTCCTTTTCAAAGAACATTCGAAGATTCTAGGATATTTAGCTCACACCGCAGCTTGCTAAATCTCTTCTCATCCAAGGGCTTAGTGAAGATATCGGCTAGCTGTTCTTCAGTCTTCACATGCTCAATAGAGATGTCTCCCTTCAACACATGATCACGAAGAAAATGATGACGAATCTGAATGTGCTTTGTCTTCGAGTGCTGAACTGGGTTATGAGCAATCTTGATGGCACTCTCATTGTCATAATAGAGTGGCACATTCTTCACGTTGACGCCGTAGTCCTTGAGAGTTTGCTTCATCCATAGCAGTTGAGCACGGCAAGAACCAGCAGCAATGTACTCAGCTTCCGCAGTAGACAGTGATACGCAGTTCTGTTTCTTCGAGGACCAACAGACCAAGGATCGTCCGAGGAAATGACATGTGCCAGATGTTGACTTGCGGTCCACACGATCACCAGCATAGTCAGAGTCTGAATATCCAATGAGATCAAAAGCCTAGCCCTTGGGATACCATAATCCAAGTGTTGGTCTGTGAGCTAGATATCGAAGAATATGCTTCACAGCCTTGTGGTGTGATTCCTTCGGTGTAGCTTCAAATCGGGCACACATGCAAACACTAAGCATAATATCTGGCCTAGATGCACATAAGTACAATAAAGAACCAATCATGGAGCGGTATACCTTTTGATCAAAGTCAATACCATTTTCATCAATGCATAGATGGCCATTTGTGGGCATAGGGATTTTGACTCGTTTGCAATCTTGCATGCCGAATTTCCTCAGTCCATCCTTGAGGTATTTCTCCTGAGATATGAATATGCCATTGTGTTGTTGACGAATCTGAAGACCTAAGAAGAATTTCAATTCTCCCATCATAGACATTTGATATTCTTCACTCATCATATAGGCAAATTCATCACTGTAACGCTGGTTAGTACAGCCAAAAATGATATCATCAACATAAATTTGGCACACAAACAATTCACCGTCATAAGATTCAGTGAAAAGAGTTGGGTCAAGTGAACTGATACGTCTCCAACGTATCTATAATTTTTGATTGCTCCATGCTATATTATCTACTGTTTTGGGCAATATTGGGCTTTATTTTCCACTTTTATATTATTTTTGGGACTAACCTATTAACCGGAGGCCCAACCCATATTTGTTGTTTTATGCCTATTTCAGTGTTTCGAAGAAAAGGAATATCAAACGGAGTCAAAACGGAATGAAATCAACTAGAGAAGTTATTTTTCGAACGAAAGCCACCCGATGGACTTGGACCCCACGTCAAGGAAGGAAGGAGGAGCTCACGAGGGTAGGGGGCGCGCCCACCCCCTAGGGCGCCCCCTACCCCGTGGGGCCCTCGTGGCTCCCCTGACGTGCTTCTTCTGCCTATATAACTCCATATACCCTAAAACTTGCAGAACACACAATAGATCGGGAGTTCCACCGCCAGAAGCCTCCGTAGCCACCAAAAACCAATCTAGACCCGTTCCGGCACCCTGCCGGAGGGGGAAATCCTTCTCCGGTGGTCACCTTCATCATCCCGATGCTCTCCATGACGAGGAGGGAGTAGTTCTCCCTCGGGGCTAAGGGTATGTGAGGGAGTCCTGAATTAGGGGGTGTTCGGATAGCCGGACTATACCTTCAGCCGGACTCCTGGACTATGAAGGTACAAGATTAAAGACTTCGTCCCGTGTCCGGAAGGGACTTTCCTTGGCGTGGAAGGCAAGCTTGGCGATACGGATATGTAAATCTCCTACCATTGTAACCGACTTTGTGTAACCCTAACCCTCTCCGGTGTCTATATAAACCGGAGGGTTTTAGTCCGTAGGACAACATAGACAACAACAATCATACCATAGGCTAGATTCTAGGGTTTTAGCCTCTCCGATCTTGTGGTAGATCTACTCTTGTACTACCCATATCATCAATATTAATCGAGCAGGACGTAGGGTTTTACCTCCATCGAGAGGGCCCGAACCTGGGTAAAACTTCGTGTCCCTTGCCTCCTGTTACCATCCGGCCTAGACGCACAGTTCGGGACCCCCTACCCGAGATCCGCCGGTTTTGACACCGACATTGGTGCTTTCATTGAGAGTTCCTCTGTGTCGTCGCCGTCAGGCTCGATGGCTCCTACGATCATCAATAGCGATGCAGTCCAGGGTGAGACCTTCCTCCCCGGACAGATCTTTGTCTTCGGCGGCTTCGTACTGCAGGCCAATTCACTTGGTCGTCTGGAGCAGATCGAAAGCTACGCCCCTGGCCGTCAGGTCAGATTCGGAAGTTTAAAATACACGGCTGACATCCGCGGAGACTTGATCTTCGACGGATTCGAGCCACTGCCGAGCGCGCCGCACTGTCCCGACGAGCATGATCTAGCTCTGCCGCCGAACAGTGCCCTGGAGGCCGCACCCGCATCAGCTTTGACCCTTAAGTCGGAGCCAACTGCACCGATCGAGGATGGGCGGTTGGACGCCACCTCGGGGGCTGCGATCCCAACGGCGGTTGAGCCGAACACCAGCCCCGCACTCTGCGAGACTTATGACTCCAAGGAGCTGGACTCCTCTCCGGACTCCGAACCCTCTGCGCCCCTGCCGATCGAATCCGATTGGGCGCCGATCATGGAGTTTACTGCCGCGAACATCTTTCAGCACTTGCCTTTCGGCGATATTCTGAAGACACTAAAGTCTCTCTCTTTATCAGGAGAGGCCTAGCTGGACTACAGTCAGCAAGGTTGGGATTCGGACGATAAAGAAATTCAAAGCCCACCCACCACCCACTTTGTAGCCACTATCGACGATTTAACCGACATACTCGACTTTGACTCCAAAGACATCGACGGTATGGACGCCGATGAAGGAGATGATGAAGAACTAGCGCCTACTAGGCCTTGGAAAGCCACCTCGTCATATGACATATACATGGTGGACACCCCAAAAGAAGGAGATGGCGATGGAACAGCGGAGGATGACCCCTCCAAGAAACAGCCTAAGCGCCGGCGTCAGCGGCGCCGCTCAAAATCCCGCCAAAACAAATGCGACGACTCCAGCACGGGAGATAATAATACTCCGGAAAGTGCCAAAGAAAACCCCCTCCAGCAAGATTTAGCACAGGAGGATGGGGAAACCAGCTCTCATTAGAGAGCGGCTGACATAGAGGTCGAGGACGATAATTATATGCCTCCCTCTGAAGACGAGGCAAGCCTCGATGACGATGAATTCGTCGTGCCAGAGGATCCCATCGAGCAAGAGCGTTTTCAACGCAGGCTTATGGCCACGGCAAGAAGCCTCAAGAAAAAACAGCAACAGCTTAAAGCTGATCAAGATTTGCTAGTCGACAGATGGACTGAAGTCCTTGCGGCCGAAGAGCATAAACTCAAATGCCCCTCCAAGAGCTACCCAAAGCGCAGGTTGCTACCCCGATTAGAGGAGGAAGTACTTGATGCGGCCGACCGGCCACCTCGTGGCCGCGACAGAGAGACCTCTCGGCCCTCCACTCAAGTCGCACCCCGTACCAAGGCACGGGAATACGCTCCGGACTTAAGAGATATGTTGGAGGACAAGGCAAGGCAAACAAGATCGATCTACGGATCGCGTGGGCGCCCCACGGCTCGAGACGGTAACCGTCACGCCGGCCACAAATTCGGCAGGGCCGAACACAGTAGACAAAGCTCATTGGAGCTACGTCATGATATAGCCCAGTACAGAGGCGCCGCACACCCACTATGCTTCACGGACGAAATAATGGATCATCAAATCCCCGAGGGTTTCAAACCCATAAACATCGAATCATATGATGGCACAACAGATCGCGCGGTATGGATCGAGGATTATCTCCTTCATATCCACATGGCCCGCGGTGATGATTTCCACGCCATCAAATACCTCCCACTCAAGCTTAAAGGACCAGCTCGGCATTGGCTTAACAGCCTGCCAACAGGGTCAATCAGTTGTTGGGAGGACCTGGAAGCCGCATTCCTCGACAATTTCCAGGGCACTTATGTGCGACCCCCAGACGCCGATGACCTAAGCCACGTAATTCAGCAGCCAGATGAATCGGCCAGGCAATTCTGGACACGGTTCCAAACAAAGAAAAATCAAATAGTCGACTGTCCGAGCGCAGAGGCCCTAGCGGCCTTCAAGCACAATATCCGTGACGAGTGGCTTGCCCGGCACCTAGGACAAGAAAAGCCGAAGTCTATGGCAGAACTCATGACACTCATGACCCGCTTTTGCACGGGAGAAGACAGCTGGCTTGCTCGTAGTAACAACATGACCAAGAACCCTGGTAATCCGGATACCAGGGACAGTAGTGGCAGGTAGCATCGCAACAAGCAGAAGCGCCGCATTCACGGCGACAATGCTGAGGATATGGCAGTTAATGCTGGATTCAGAGGCTCTAAATCCGGTCAGCGGAAAAAGCCATTCAAAAGGAATCCTAGGGGGCCGTCCAGTTTGGACCGAATACTCGATCGCTTGTGCCAGATACATGGCACCCCCGAAAAGCCGGCCAATCACACCAACAGGGATTGTTGGGTGTTCAAGCAGGCAGGCAAGTTAAATGCCGAAAATGAAGACAAGGGGCTACATAGCGATGACGACGAGGAGCCCCGGCCGCCGAACAACAGTGGACATAAGGGTTTTTCCCCCACAAGTGCGGACGGTGAACATGATATACGCAACCCACGTCCCCAAAAGGGAGCGGAAGCGCGCGTTAAGGGACGTATACGTGGTAGAGCCAGTCGCCCCAAAGTTCAACCCATGGTCCTCCTGCCCGATCACCTTTGACCGAAGGGACCATCCCACTAGCATCCGCCATGGCGGATTCGCCGCATTGGTTCTAGACCCAATTATTGACGGATTTCATCTCACTAGAGTCCTTATGGACGGCGGCAGCAGCCTGAACCTGCTTTACCAGGATACAGTGCGGAAAATGGGCATAGATCCCTCGAGGATTAAGCCCACCAAAACGACCTTTAAAGGTGTAATACCAGGTGTAGAAGCCAACTGTACAGGCTTAGTTGCACTTGAAGTGGTCTTCGGATCTCCGGATAATTTCCGACGCGAGGAGATAATCTTCGACATAGTCTTATTCCGCAGCGGCTATCATGCACTGCTCGGGCGAACCGCATTCGCCAAGTTCAATGCTGTCCCGCACTAGGCATACCTTAAGCTCAAGATGCCAGGCCCTCGAGGAGTAATTACGGTCAATGGAAACACCGAACGCTCCCTCCGAACGGAGGAGCACACGGCGGCCCTTGCATCGGAAGTACAAAGCAGCCTCTCCAGGCAGTTCTCCAGTCCGGCCATTAAACGTCTGGACACTATCAAGCGTGCCCGGAGTAACCTACAGCAAGACCGCCTGGCATGTTCTGAGCAGGCGTAGCAATGCGGCCCCAACCCCAACCCTCGCAAAAAGGCGACATCAGTGCTTCGCGTACATAATTACGCTCTAAAAATACCATGGGTACAGGGGGAGGGGCACCATCATGGCACGCCCGAAACACGGCTTAAACCGCACCAGGGGCTGCCGATTTTTTAATTTTTCTCTTACTTTCAGGACTCCATTCTTCAGAAGGCCTATTCGGCAGTTCAATTGCCGCACAAACGATGCAAGAACAAGGGAGGCAGACAAACCACGCCGCATTACGGAACTCACAGGTGGTCTCTATCATGAGCAGTATACCTGTTTCACATACTATTCCGCAGCTTGCCCCTGGAGCAGACATGTTAAATAGTCCAACTTTTTGTTTATCGCATTATTTGTATCGTTCTTCTTTGATCGCAGCTATTTTTAATAAACAATGCATAGCTTTTGTCTATTTTTGCATTACCTTGTTATAAATATATGTTCCTTGACGACATGTTGCACCCGTACAATTTGGTATGGCCAAAATACGCCAGGGGCTTTAGTACCCCTCAATATGGTGTGAGAAGTCCGAACACTTTCACAAGTGCGGCACCCCGAACTTATAGCATTATATGCATCGGCTCCGAATCATGTCTTGGGTCAATAGTTGGGTTTGACTGGCTCCTATGTTTTGGTGCCTTACGTTCCGCTATATCGGCTAAGGTAGCACTAGGAGAACCACTGCGATTGTGCCCCAGTTGAGCTGGGTCGAGCACCTCAGTGGAGAAAGCTAAAACTGACTGTCATGATGAAGCGAGAGCTGGTCGCTGTTCGAGAGGTTTTTTCGAGTCCCTAAAGACTTATGCCTCTTAGGGCGAGGAGCCGGCTCTGTCCGGCCAAGGCGTGGATAGCGCCCCGAACTCGGTCTTCCGAATACCAGGGGCTTCGCCGAAATTTAAAATTATAGAATTCTATGGCTAAGTGAGAGTGTTCACGCATTATAGTCTGATTTCCTTGTTCGTTGGGCTGAGCGCCTCCCTCGAAGGACCCAAACATGGGAAAAAGAGCGCTCAGGTTTATCCCCGAACACCCCAGCACTAGCGGCATGGGGGCAGAAGCCGATGACTTGCCATCTCTCAGAATTGATAAACAGCCGCACAGAAGGTAATATTTTAAATTCCAACAACATTGCTTAGAGCATATGAACAAGTTTTCAGTGCATAGGACAAAACGAGAAAGTTCCACTCAAAAATTACATCCCTAGAACATTCATCCGCCACAAGGCAGGCACCCTTCAGAACATCCTTATAATAATTCTCGGGCTTGCGATGCTCTTTCCCCAGCGGTGGCCCGTCCTTCACAAGCTTCTCAGCATCCAGCTTGCCCCAGTGCACCTTAGCACGGGCAAGGGCCCTACGGGCACCTTCAATGCAAACGGAGCGCTTGATGACTTTGAGCCTTGGACAGGCCTCCACCAGCCGCCGCACCAGCCCGAAATAGCTCCCAAAGAGAGCCTCTCCAGGCCACAGCCGAACTAGGAGGCCCTTCATGGCCTGTTCGGCCGCCTTGTGGAGCTCGACCAGTTGCTTCAGCTGGTCGCTCAGGGGCACGGGGTGTCCGGCCTCAGCATACTGAGACCAGAACACCTTCTCTGTCAAGCTGCCCTCCTCGGCTCGATAGAATGCGGCGGCATCAGACACACTCCGGGGAAGATCTGCGAACGCTCCTGGAGAGCTCCGAATTCGGGTAAGTAACAAGTAACTCACGTTTATGTGTTTGCTTTGCATAAAGAATGCCTTACCCGCCGCTATCTTCTTCACCTCATCCAACTCCTGGAGGGTCTTCTGGGATTCGGCCTTGGCAGACTTAGCATTTTCAATAGCCGCCGCGAGCTCGGACGCTCGCGTCTTCGAGTCAAGCTCCAAACTCTCATGTTTTTTCATGAGAACCTGGAGCTCTTGCCGCACCTTGCCAACCTGGGCCTCATACTTCTCCCACTCGGTGCGCTCCGTGGCCGCCTTCTTCTCGGCCTCAAGCAGCGCTTGCTTAAGGGTCGCCACCTCAGACGTGGCCCCTACAATAGCCACGATAGTCCTGTCATTTTTTGCAATTGCACCTTTTTATATATATTTAAACAAGGTACTTCTTACCTTCATTGTCCTCGAGCTGCTTCTTGGCACGCCCGAGCTCTTGCTCGGACCGCTCGAGGTTCTGCTTTAACGTGTCCACTTCCGTAGTCTGTGTGGCGGACGCAAGTAGGGAAGCCTACATACACATATTGACTTCTTTTTGTTAGACTCCTGCGAATTTTATTTGATCCTCTATTCGGCTTTTCTTCCCGAACGCCAAACAGAGCATCAAGGGCTACTGTCTATGCGGTAATATTATTTACACATTCTTTACTTACCTCAAAGCCTGTTAAAAGGCTAGTACAAGCTTCAGTCAGTCCGCTCTTGGCGGACTGAACCTTCTGGACCACCGCACTCATAATAGTGTGGTGCCCCTCGTCGATGGAGGCGCCTTCGAGCACCTCCAACAGATTGTCCGGCGCCCCCGGTTGGACGGGGGTCACCGGCACGGTGGGCTTACTCCTCTTGGAAGGAGGTCGCCCGCCGGACTCTGGAACCTTTGAAGGTTCAGGAGCGGTGTCCGGCCTTGAGCCGGACTTGGAGCCCTGGGGGGTTTCATCCCCTTTACTCCTGGAGTCCAGGAGGTCGCCTTGCGGCGCCTCCAGGACCACCTCCTCCCGGCTTGGAACCTGTTGGGACAACACTTCAGTGTCGTTCGTAGGGCGGGGGGAGGAAGCCATCGGAAGCGAGTTCACATCCGACGAGTCCAGTGAGCCGCTCGACGATGCGTCGAGCCGGTCTTTGGGTGGGATGCATAAACATATTCGACATGAGGGAAAGCTGTGCAATAAACGAATACTATGAGTTACTCCGGTATCCGGATACTTACGATTTTGCCAGGGGCTTGGCCCTGGGCTGCCACTCCTCTCCGCCGTTGTCGGCGTCGGTGGAGTAGTCCGGAGGAAGGGTTTTCCCCTTCTTGGACCCTCCGGCCTCCCCAGAGAGGGCGGCCTTCCTTTTCTTCTCTCCTCCCGCTGGAGGGGGAGAGGTTTCTTCTTCTTCCTCCTCATCTTCACGGGAGGAATGCGCCTCGGAACCGCCGGATGATGAATCTGACACCTCCTGGCGCCAGGCACTCTTTCGAGTCCCCGTGGCCCTTTTCGCGGCCTTCTTCTCCGGCACCACATAGGGTGCCAGAACCAGCAGCTTCGCCAAGCGAGCGTCTGCTGGGCCTTCGGGCAAGGGAGCCAGACAGTTGATCTATCCGGACGTCACTACCAATCCTGTCAAAGGTAAGGGAGCTTAGATCCCGCATGGAGTCAAACCATGATAACCTAATATCCTGTAAAAGGAAAAATAACAGCTTACCGCATGAGCATGATGCTGCGTACTGAATCCGCGATCCTCGGTAGTGGATGCGGGGGCCTCGGCGCCCTTGAAAAGCACCCTCCAGGCATCTTCGTACGTCGTGTCACAGAGCCTGCTCAAAGTTCAGTGCTGCGCCGGGTCGAACTCCCACAGGTTGAAAGCTCGTAGTTGACACGGGAGGATCTGGCAGATGAGCATAACCTGGACTATGTTGACAAGTTTGAGCTTCTTGTCCACCAGGGTTTGGATGCATGTTTGGAGTCCGGTCAGCTCTCCTTTTTTACCCCACGACAGGCCCGTCTCCTTCCAGGAGGTGAGCCGCATAGGATGTTGGCCATCTTGCCCACCATGGCACCTCCGCACTCCGTCTGGTTGCCGCGCACCACCTTCGGCTTGACGTTGAAAGTCTTGAGCCATAGGACGAAATGGGGGCGGATGCGGAGGAAAGCCTCGCACACGACGATAAACGCCGAGATGTTGAGGACGAAGTTCGGGGCCAGATCGTGGAAATCCAGGCCGTAGTAGAACATGAGCCCCTGGACAAATGGGTGGAGATGGAAGCCCAGTCCATGGAGGAAATGGGGGAGGAACACCACCCTCTCATGGGGCCTAGGGGTGGGGATGAGCTGCCCTTTTTCGGTAAGCCGGTGCGCGATGTCGTTCGACAGGTATCCGGCCATCCTCAGCTTTTTGATGTGTCCCTCCGTGACGGAGGAGACCATCCACTTGCCTCCCGCTCCGGACATGGCTGGAGAAGGTTGAGGTGGGAGTGCGGACTTGGGTGCTGGAGCTCCAGTGCGCGAGAATGGATAGGCAAAGGAGGAAGAAGGCGTAGGTGAAAACGTGGAACCTTATCTAAAGGAAATATGCCCTAGAGGCAATAATAAAGTTATTATTTATTTCCTTATATCATGATAAATGTTTATTATTCATGCTAGAATTGTATTAACCGGAAACATAATACTTGTGTGAATACATAGACAAACAAAGTGTCACTAGTATGCCTCTACTTGACTAGCTCGTTAATCGAAGATGGTTATGTTTCCTAACAATAAACAAAAGAGTTGTTATTTGATTAACGGGATCACATCATTAGGAGAATGATGTGATTGACATGACCCATTCCATTAGCTTAGCACCCGATCGTTTAGTATGTTGCTATTGCTTTCTTCATGACTTATACATGTTCTTGTGACTATGAGATTATGCAACTCCCGTTTGCCAGAGGAACACTTTGTGTGCTACCAAACGTCACAACGTAACTGGGTGATTATAAAGGAGCTCTACAGGTGTCTCCAAAGGTACATGTTGAGTTGGCGTATTTCGAGATTAGGATTTGTCACTCCGATTGTCGGAGAGGTATCTCTGGGCCCTCTCGGTAATGCACATCACTGAAGCCTTGCAAGCATTGCAACTAATGAGTTAGTTGCGAGATGATGTATTACGGAACGAGTAAAGAGACTTGTCGGTAACGAGATTGAACTGGGTATTAAGATACCGACGATCGAATCTCGGGCAAGTAACATACCGATGACAAAGGGAACAACGTATGTTGTGCGGTCTGACCGATAAAGATCTTCGTAGAATATGTAGGAAGCCAATATGAGCATCCAGGTTCCGCTATTGGTTATTGCCGGAGACGTGTCTCGGTCATGTCTACATTGTTCTCGAACCCGTAGGGTCCGCACGCTTAAGGTTTCGATGACAGTTATATTATGAGTTTATGAGTTTTGATGTACGAAGGAGTTCGGAGTCCCGGATGAGATCGGGGACATGACGAGGAGGTCTCGAAATGGTCGAGACGTAAAGATCGATATATTGGACGACTATATTTGGACATCGGAAAGGTTCGAGTGATTCGGGTATTTTTCGGAGTACCGGGTAGTTACGGGAGAGCAATGGGCCTTGATGGGCTTTAGTGGAAGAGAGAGAAAGGGCCAAGGGGCTGCTGCGCCCCCCCCCTGTCCGAATTGGACTAGGGAAAAGGGGGCCGGCCACCTTTCCTTCTCCTCCACTTCCTTTCCCTTCCTCCCCTCTTGGTGGACTCCTACTAGGACTGGAGTCCTAGTAGGACTCCACATCCTGGCCGCACCAATTGCCTTGGCCGGCCTCCTCCTCCACTCCTTTATATACGGGGGCAGGGGGCACCCCATAGACACACAAGTTGATCATCGTGATCGTTCCTTAGCCGTGTGCGGTGCCCCCCTCCACCATATTCCACCTCGGTCATATTGTAGCAGCGCTTAGGCGAAGCCCTGCGATGGTAGAACATCAAGATCGTCACCACGCCGTCGTGCTGACGGAACTCATCCCCGAAGTTTTGCTGGATCGGAGCCCGGGGAGCGTCATCGAGCTGTACGTGTGCTAAGAACTCGGAGGTGCCGGAGTAACGGTGCTTGGATCGGTCGGATCGGGAAGAAGACGTACGACTACTTCCTCTACGTTGTGTCAACGCTTCGTTGCGATCTACAAGGGTACGTAGATCATACTCTCCCCTATCGTTGCTATGCATCACCATGATCTTGCGTGTGCGTAGGAAATTTTTTTGAAATTACTACGTCCAAAAGTGGTATCAGAGCCTAGGTTTTATGTGTTGATGTTATATGCACGAGTAGAACACAAGTGAGTTGTGGGCGATATAAGTCATACTGCTTACCAGCATGTCATACTTTGGTTCGGCGGTATTGTTGGATGAAGCGGCCCGGACCGACATTACGCGTACGCTTACACGAGACCGGTTCTCCCGACGTGCTTTGCACAAAGGTGGCTAGCGGGTGACAGTTTCTCCAACTTTAGTTGAATCGAGTGTGGCTACGCCCGGTCCTTGCGAAGGTTAAAACAGCACCAACTTGACAAACTATCATTGTGGTTTTGATGCGTAGGTAAGATTGGTTCTTGCTTAAGCCCGTAGCAGCCACATAAAACTTGCAACTACAAAGTAGAGGACGTCTAACTTGTTTTTGCAGGGCATGTTGTGATGTGATATGGTCAAGACATGATGCTAAATTTTATTGTATGAGATGATCATGTTTTGTAACCGAGTTATCGGCAACTGGCAGGAGCAATATGGTTGTCGCTTTATTGTATGCAATGCAATCGCGTTGTAATGCTTTACTTTATCACTAAGCGGTAGCGATAGTCGTGGAAGCATAAGATTGGCGAGACGACAACGATGCTACAATGGAGATCCAGGTGTCGCGCCGGTGACGATGGTGATCATGACGGTGCTTCGAAGATGGAGATCACAAGCACAAGATGATGGTGGCCATATCATATCACTTATATTGATTGCATGTGATGTTTATCTTTTATGCATCTTATCTTGCTTTGATTGACGGTAGCATTATAAGATGATCTCTCACTAATTATCAAGAAGTGTTCTCCCTGAGTATGCACCGTTGCGAAAGTTCTTCGTGCTGAGACACCACGTGATGATCGGGTGTGATAGGCTCTACGTTCAAATACAACGGGTGCAAAACAGTTGCACACGCAGAATACTCAGGTTATACTTGACGAGCCAAGCATATACAGATATGGCCTCGGAAGACGGAGACCGAAAGGTCGAGCGTGAATCATATAGCAGATATGATCAACATAGCGATGTTCACCAATGAAACTACTCCATCTCACGTGATGATCGGACATGGTTTAGTTGATTTGGATCACGTAATCACTTAGAGGATTAGAGGGATGTCTATCTAAGTGGGAGTTCTTAATTAATATGATTAATTGAACTTAAATTTATCATGAACTTAGTCCTGGTAGTATTTTGCAAATTATCTTGTAGATCAATAGCTCGCGTTGTTGCTTCCCTGTGTTTATTTTGATATGTTCCTAGAGAAAATTGTGTTGAAAGATGTTAGTAGCAATGATGCGGATTGGATCCGTGATCTGAGGTTTATCCTCATTGCTGCACAGAAGAATTATGTCCTTGATGCACCTCTAGGTGACGGACCTATTGCAGGAGCAGATGCAGACGTTATGAACGTTTGGCTAGCTCAATATGATGACTACTTGATAGTTTAGTGCACCATGCTTAATGGCTTAGAATCGGGACTTCAAAGACGTTTTGAACGTCATGGAGCATATGAGATGTTCCAGGAGTTGAAGTTAATATTTCAAGCAAATACCCGAGTTGAGAGATATGAAGTCTCCAACAAGTTCTATAGCTAAAAGATGGAGGAGAATCGCTCAACTAGTGAGCATGTGCCCAGATTGTCTGAGTACTACAATCGCTTGAATCAAGTGGGAGTTAATCTTCCAGATAAGATAGTGATTGACAGAATTCTCTAGTCACCATCACCAAGTTCGTAGAACTTCATGATGAACTATGATATGCAAGGGATAACGGAAACGATTCCCAAGCTCTTCGTAATGCGGAAATTGACGAAGGTAGAAATCGAGAAAAACATCAAGTGTTGATGGTAGACAAGACCACTAGTTTCAAGAAAAGGGCAGAGGGAAGAAGGGGAACTTCAAGAAGAACAGCAAGCAAGTTGCTGCTCAAGTGAAGAAGCCCAAGTCTGGTCCTAAGCCTGAGACTAAGTGTTTCTACTGCAAAGGGACTGGTCACTGGAAGCGGAACTACCCCAAGTGATTGGCAGATAAGAAGGATGGCAAAGTGAACATAAGTATATTTGATATACATGTTATTGATGTGTACTTTACTAGTGTTTATAGCAACCCCTCAGTATTTGATACTAGTTCAGTTGCTAAGAATAGTAACTCGAAACAGGAGTTGCAGAATAAACAGAGACTAGTTAAGGGTAAAGTGACGATGTGTGTTGGAAGTGGTTCCAAGATTGATATGATCATCATTGCACACTCCCTATACTTTCGGGATTAGTGTTGAACCTGAATAAGTGTTATTTGGTGTTTGCGTTAAGCATAAATATGATTTGATCATGTTTATTGTAATACAGTTATTCATTTAAGTAAGAGAATAAATTGTTGTTCTGTTTACATGAATAAAACCTTATATGGTTACACACCCAATGAAAATAGTTCATTGGATCTCGATCGTAGTGATACACATAATCATAATATTGAAACCAAAAGATGCAAAGTTAATAATGATAGTGCAACTTATTTGTAGCACTGCCGTTTAGGTCATATTGGTGTAAAGCGCATGAAGAAACTCCATGCTGATGGGATTTTGGGAATCACTTGATTATGAATCACTTGATGCTTGCGAACCATGCCTTATGGGCAAGATGACTAAGACTCCGTTCTCCGGAACAATGGAGCGAGCAACTGACTTATTGGAAATAATACATACTGATGTATGTGATCCGATGAATATTGAGGCTCGCGACAAGTATCATTATTTTCTGATCTTCACAGATGATTTGAGCAGATATGAGTATATCTACTTGATGAAACATAAGTCTAAAACATTTGAAAAGTTCAAAGAATTTCAGAGTGAAGTGAAAAATCATCGTAACAAGAAATAAAGTTTCTACGATCTGATCGTAGAGAAGAGCATTTGAGTTACGAGTTTGGCCTTCAGTTAAAAACAATGTGAAATAGTTTCACTACTCACGCCACCTGGAGCACCACAATGTAATGGTGTGTCCGAACGTCATAACCGTACTTTATTAGATATGGTGCGATCTATGATGTCTCTTACCGATCTACCACTATCGTTTTGGGGTTATGCATTAGAGACAACTGCATTCACGTTAAATAGGGCACCATCTAAATCCGTTGAAACGACACCGTATGAACTATGGTTTGGCAAGAAACCTAAGCTGTCGTTTGTTAAAGTTTGGGACTGCGATGCTTATGTGAAAAAGTTTCAACATGATAACCTCAAACCCAAATCGGAGAAATGTGTCTTCATAGGATACCCAAAGGAGACTGTTGGGTACACCTTCTATCACAGATCCGAAGGCAAGACTTTTTTCGCTAAATTCGGAATCTTTCCAGAGAAGGAGTTTCTCTCGAAAGAAGTGAGTGGGAGGAAAGTAGAAAACTTGATAAGGTAATTGTACCTTCTCCCTTATTGAAAAGTAGTTCATCACAGAAATCTGTTCCTGTGACTACTACACCAATTAGTGAGGAAGCTAATGATGATGATCATGTAACTTCAGATCAAGTTACTACCAAATCTCGTAGGTAAACCAAAGTGAGATCCGCACCAGAGTGGTACGGTAATCCTGTCCTGGAGGTCATGTTACTTGAACATGACGAACTTGCGAACTATGAGGAAGCGATGATGAGCCCAGATTCCGCAAAATGGTTTGAGGCCATAAAATCTGAGATATATGATCCATGTATGAGAACAAA
The DNA here is from genome assembly GCF_003073215.2 of Triticum urartu. NCBI lineage: Eukaryota > Viridiplantae > Streptophyta > Magnoliopsida > Poales > Poaceae > Triticum > Triticum urartu. The sequence goes on from NC_053026.1 coordinate 628,368,871, forward strand.
GTATGGACTTTGATGGATTTTCCCGATGATCGGCAAGCCATAGAAAATAAATGGATCTTCAAGAGGAAGACGGACGCTGATAGTAGTGTTACTATCTACAAAGCTAGAATTGTCGCAAAAGGTTTTCGACAAGTTCAAGGTGTTGACTACGATGAGATTTTCTCACTCGTATCTATGCTTAAGTCTGTCCGAATCATGTTAGCAATTGCCGCATTTTATGAAATCCAGCAAATGGATGTCAAAACTGCATTCCTGAATGGATTTCTGGAAGAAGAGTTGTATATGATGCAGCCGGAAGGTTTTGTCGATCCAAAAGGAGCTAACAAAGTGTGCAAGCTCCAGCGATCCATTTATGGACTGGTGCAAGCCTCTCGGAGTTGGAATAAACGCTTTGATAGTATGATCAAAGCATGTAGTTTTATACAGACTTGCGGTGAAGCCTGTATTTACAAGAAAGTGAGTGGGAGCACTACAACATTTCTGATAAGTATATGTGAATGACATATTGTTGATCGAAAATAATGTAGAATTATTCTGCAAAGCATAAAGGAGTGTTTTTAAAGAAGTTTTTCAAAGAAAGACCTCGGTTAAGCTGCTTACATATTAAGCATCAAAATCTATAGAGATAGATCAAGACGCTTGATAAGTTTTTTCAATGAGTACATACCTTGACAATATTTTGAAGTAGTTCAAAATGGAACAGTCAAAGAAAGAGTTCTTGGCTGTGTTACAAGGTATGAAATTGAGTAAGACTCAAAGCCCGACCACGGCAGAAGATAGAAAGAGAATGAAAGTCATTCCCTATGCCTCAGCCATAGGTTCCATAAAGTATGCCATGATGTGTACCAGATCTATTGTATACCCTACACTATGTTAAGCAAGGGAGTACAATAGTGATCTAAGAGTAGATCACTGGACATTGGTCAAAATTATCCTTAGTGGAATAAGGAAATATTTCTCGATTATGGAGGTGACAAAAGGTTCGTCGTAAAAGGTTACGTCGATGTAAGTTTTGACACAGATCTGGATGACTCTAAGTCTCAATCTAGATACATATTGAAAGTGGGAGCAATTAGCTAGAGTAGCTCCGTGCAGAGCATTGTAGACATAGAATTCGCAAAATACTTACGGATCTGTATGTGACAGACCCGTTGACTAAAATTATCTCACAAGCAAAACATGATCACACCTTAGTACTCTTTGGGTGTTAATCACATAGCGATGTGAACTAGATTACTGACTCTAGTAAACCCTTTGGGTGTTGATCACATATCGATGTGAACTATGGGTGTTAATCACATGGTGATGTGAACTATTGCTGTTAAATCACATGGCGATGTGAACTAGATTATTGACTCTAGTGCAAGTGGGAGATTGAAGGAAATATGCCCTAGAGGCAATAATAAAGTTATTATTTATTTCCTTATATCATGATAAATGTTTATTATTCATGCTAGAATTGTATTAACCGGAAACATAATACTTGTGTGAATACATAGACAAACAAAGTGTCACTAGTATGCCTCTACTTGACTAGCTCGTTAATCGAAGATGGTTATGTTTCCTAACCATAAACAAAGAGTTGTTATTTGATTAACGGGATCACATCATTAGGTGAATGATCTGATTGACATGACCCATTCCATTAGCTTAGCACCCGATCGTTTAGTATGTTGCTATTGCTTTCTTCATGACTTATACATGTTCCTGTGACTATGAGATTATGCAACTCCCGTTTGCCAGAGGAACACTTTGTGTGCTACCAAACGTCACAACGTAACTGGGTGATTATAAAGGAGCTCTACAGGTGTCTCCAAAGGTACATGTTGGGTTGACGTATTTCGAGA